>NW_006800098.1:1282390-1442042 GCF_000485575.1 Poecilia formosa
TTAAAGCCATCGAGATGATGCTAATGCAACAACCATGTCCCACTGTCCAACTCTTCACATGATTGATTACATATGCAGACACCAACACACACACAGAGTCATGGCAGGCTGTAACCCAGCGTTCGTTTTAATGTTGTTTTAATAGATGGGTTTGTATTTTAAGTGCTGCTGAGATGAGTCCAGCAGTCATGTATTTTCTGCAAATTTACATCCTCTCTGAGCCCTCACGGTGACATCTGATTTAG
This sequence comes from Poecilia formosa, assembly GCF_000485575.1. NCBI lineage: Eukaryota > Metazoa > Chordata > Actinopteri > Cyprinodontiformes > Poeciliidae > Poecilia > Poecilia formosa. The sequence goes on from NW_006800098.1 coordinate 1,282,636, forward strand.
TGGAACAACACTTTGGGCTGAAATGGAAGCCGTGGAGAATATTCATGTTAGGCATGTCCTGCCTCTTAAAGTGGGCTATGAGACAATGTTTTATTGTGGCCAAATGGGAAATGAACTCTGTGATTTCATTTTCCTGTTCTGTGACCATGACATTTTCCACTAGGATTGTATTATTTTGTTTTTGAGAAGGGTTTAGTGCAGTTGGTGTGGGGGATTTTATCACCTTTTTTCAACCCGGTGCGGTTTTCTGCTGGTACATAGATGCATAAATGGATTCTCTGTTTTTATATGCGAAATTGCTCCATGTACGAACGTCCAGACACGTCCGAGGTTTCCTGTTGCAAATTTATTGGCCCGTTAATGAGTATTTATGTAGCACACACAGACTTTAATAGACACTTACCTGCTTTGTTAAATACAGACCACACAGTTTTACAGGAACACAAATATCCGCCATACTGTTACAAGTTGATTTACCAGAATGTTAATCAGATTTTATTTTATGTTTCCCTTCTGACTTGCTCTTTGTGGAGGGTGTGGGGTTTGTTCCTTGCAGCAGGTATGATCAAATATTTCACTGTAAACTCTCATATGGTCCTGGTTAGTTTTATTGTTTATGTGCTTATAGATGACGGTTGTCAGAGGAATCAATACTCGGTTAACAACTTCCCACCTCATTGTTTTTCTTTTCCCTTAAGCGTTAGCTCAGCACATCCAAAGTGAGCATAACTTAACAGGTTTTATCTTTATTTATTTATTTTTTTATTAATTTCATGGAAATTATTATACCCCCGTCTCATCATTGTGTGTCAGACTTTTTCATTTTACAAGTTTTGGAAAACAAGATGGTAGAAAAAAAATTATTCTCCCCCGGTCGCATTCCTAAACATTTATCACTATAGCTTATACGATTTAATCACCACATAAACACCACATGAGCTTTGCAGCTTTGACATGCCGCATAAACAGCACATTTACAAACCAAATGTACCGAATAAAAGCAACTGCAACTCAAACAGCAATAAGCTATGTGGACAGTTTAGTCACCTGGAGATCATGTAGGTTTAAAACTGAAAGTGAAACTACAAGGCGTTTCTTGCTGTCTTATTAGTTTGGCTAATAATTGTTTGCCTCCTCGACAGAGCATGGAAATATCATTCCCATAAGGTCAGCTGACTTAAAAACGAGAAAATCAATGTTTTAGATTGACCATCAAATAGCTCTGATCTTAGTTTTACTAAACATTTTTGGGCAGAACTGAAACGGTGTCAAAATTTCAACAAACCGTTGTCTGACCCAAGTCACCCAATTTAAAAGGCAATTCTACCACATACAAAGGATTTTTATGTAAGGGTTATTTTTAGCATTTAGCAGATGGACATAACTTTTTGAAACCCAAATAGACCAAGAACAGGAAAGTTTTCTTCTTCTTTTATGCCCGACAATGTAAGAAAAAGGTTGCGTGCCTTTCACACGGTGTACGTAAATATCTCTGCGTTACCCTACTATTTACAGACTTCTTTCCTTTGTTTAGCTTTGGATTGACCTTTTAGCCATCTCACTGATGTCTTACCTAAACATTAGTTTCTGGCTTAGGAAGCTACACATTTAACAGTAAACTCAGTATATATTTAGTGGCTAAAAATGTTCGTTCTGAGCATAAATGTCCTCCTGTTGGAAGTCCTGTTTCCCCTTCTCAATGCTTTCCCCGCCTGCGTTGACTTGGCAACGCCGCTGATGGCCCTTTAACACCAAATTGCTGATTCCAGTGCTGGTTCTAAATCAAACCAAAGGAGTCATTCCTTCCATTTGAACACAAGCACTTTATCCAAGACAGGAAATCTGGTACAGTAGCACTAACTCTTTGCTGGTCCAGACCAAAACAACTCATCAAGGGGCTGTGGGCAGCATCAAGGAAACCAACCTACCGTACCGCCATAGTGCTATTTCCGAATGATACCCAACACTTGTAAAGTCAAAGAAAGACGTTTTTGTTTGGTTTAGTGCTTTAGCATCTCATGCTAGAGTTGGAGAAAACCATCAGCTTGTCAGCACTTAGTTTCAGCTTGCTTACCGATGTGTGTCAAACATTTTGACTGTGTTTCCGTACACAAAACATGCCGACCAGCTGGCTAACCATTTTCCTGCTGTTTGCCTTTTTTTTTTTTCCCCTTGTGGAAAAAGCAACAGCCAAGTTTTTATGGAAAAAAAACTGCAAACATTGTGTGACTCCAAATAAACACACTTTTGATCATTAAAATTTTTCCCATGTTGGGTTGCATATCGTTCTGAAATTATATTTGTATTTATAAGACTGTCATTTTTCTTCTTATGCACATTTCACTCAGATGTCTCCTGGTTCTCTGTTACAGTTTCCCTTTGAAAACTGCCTTTTTGTAAATATTGAACAACTTTACAGATTTTTAGTAGCACAAGTTTTATTTTGACTCAAAATTGATCCTTGTTGGTATTTGATTAAATTTCCTTCTACAAATTTTTGGTAGCCATCAACGTGACAGGATTCTGGCTGGATATTTAACTTGTGCTTGTCATTGTGGCTTAATAGTTTTGCTCTGGAAGATGTTTGACTTGTTTGTGTGGGCAGCTGCATATTTCAGTTCAGGGGGAGATTTTAGCCGAGGGACTTCTTTCTTTCAGATTTTGAACATCCTAACCAATTTCCTTCAAACTGTTCATAATAGTTTGAGTCAGATGAATAATATTTGGACAGATTTATTTAATATACTTAAGAACTTAATACAAGTGGTCAAATATCCAGCCAGTGTTGTGCTGGAAGTTGGAATTAGAAAAAAAAAAATCCACATTAAATTCAAACTTATGCTTCTAATTTTCATTCTATAAATGATTTAACATTGTATGTTTTTTTTTTTTTTTAGTTATTACACCTTCAAAAAAATTATCTATACAAATCACTGACTTCTGATTTGAATCCACCAGCTAACACACCTGGAAAGCTTTTAGAGCAAACTTAAATAAGCTGGCAAAGCGTTAAAAGCTTTTCTGGATAAATGAAAATGAATCGGGCAGCATGAGATTTGGTACAGTATCACTAAAGTCCTTTACGCAGATATTCTTCTGAGAGTTGAGGGGTTGGTTGATATTTTGCACATCGCCACATGTAAAATAAAAAAGTTTAAATTATAAAGTCTGACAATATTCTTCTCTGGAGCCAAATTGCCTTTCTAACCTAAAAAAAAAAAAAGAAAAAAAAATGTGATATTTGCCGCCATATTCTGCACCAGTCAGCAGTTTCTGGTCGCTCGGCTGAGTTTTGTCAAATCTACTATTTTCTACTCTGTCCTGGTTTTTATCTGATTAAAAGCAGCCTTTGGAAAATCCATCAGGAAATCCCTTTTACAGGAAAAACTCCACTGAATCACCTGTAGGAGCGTACAGCTTGAAGAATGTGTGACACTTCACAGAGAAAGAGAACTACTGCACGGATAGCTGCTGGTTGTCTGACTGAGTTATGTTAATGACACCGTTGCTCGCATATTTCACGAGATGTGAGCAAATACGTCATGCGTTTCTGGCTTTCTCCCACAGTTAAACACGATCGCTATAAACGCCGCCGCGTTCATATATCTCATAAGAAACTGGCTGTGTACACACGGGGGCTGCTGTAATTCCTGGGGGTCTCATGTCTGATTTCATGCCTTGCATTAAATCGGTGTAGGGTTTAATGTTGCTCTAAGGCGTGATATACGATACCCAGTGTTTCGCGGACACAGGATACCTTAACACACATGCGCACACGCTCATTCCCATGAAGAAACATACCGAATACAGCTGGAAGAACACACATCCACTCTCCTGTTTCCTCTCTCTACACACACACACACACACACACACACACACATACACGGAGCGGTGTGTCGGTGTGGCTGTGTGTCTTTCTGCGTTTTCCGAGACTATGCAAACTAACTCTGTGATACAGTTGGTGGAATGTGCTGACAATGTGTGTGTACCAGCAGGGAGGCGGTCTAAGATTTGTTTGAATTAAAAACCTCAACTGTTCTGCTTTACTGACACTGAACACACACCTCTTTTATGCTTGTATTCTCCTTACAATGTTTTTTTTGTGTGTGTGTATGTCCATTTAGCGCCAGAATTTCATTTGTTTGGACACCTTGAGTATTTTATTAATTGATTTAATGACAAAAGTTAAACAAAGATATTAGCTGTATTTTTTTTTCTTTACTTGGTTGTCTTGTACTGCTAGTTTCAAAAAGTATTCTTAGCATAGTTTTCCAATCAAAAAGTGTCATTTATTTTTTTTTAATTTTTAATTTTTTGTAGGTTGGTCCAAATTAACAGTATTTTGGGAAATACAGTCGTTTATCTTTAACGAGAAAAGATGTCACAAAGATCAGTGGAAACCAAACAAATCCGTTAGTTTAAATAAAGTGAAAAAGAAAAAATCTGCAATACATAAGTTTGTATGCCTTTTTAAATTATGTTTTCTTTTTTTTTTTTGTTTAAGTTTTTTAAAGCAACTAATGCCATTTTTGATGGATGTCAGAAAAAAAAAACTAATGTAAATTTAAGGCAAAAAAGAACAGCTTGGGCATGATAAGACAAGCGTGAAAGGGTCAGGAAAAGACCTGAGTTGACGCAAGGAAGAATAAATGTTTTTACAAAAACAGGAATGCAATGGAAACAAGATAAGAACCAAATGTCCAACAACAATTTACTCAATCCAATAAACTGCATGTCAATGGGAAACACATGATTGCTACACCTTTAACTTCTTTGCTCCATCCTTTCACCACTTTTTCAGGGTACGGTGTGCAAAGTGTACATCCTCTGCTTATATAACCGTATAAATAACTTTTTGTTTTTCATTCTCAACTGCTCTTTGGTTCGCTTTCACCATGTAATCATTATACTTGATATTTTATCAGCTTTAAGATTAGAGCACCAACAACTAAATAATTGACCAAGGACAGATTTTTGTGTTCTGTTTATCATCATTATTTTGGTGTCTTAATGTGAAGGTTTTTATGTTATGGCTAAATAAAGAACGGTTTGGTTAGTCTGAGTTGGAGACTTTGTGTTGTGTTTTCTGGTAGTTTTCAGAATGGTAAAATTGGCTTTATTACAAGTTTCGACTAAATCAATGCGTGTTTTTCGTGGCTCAACGTCCCATTTGATAAAAACACAGGGATTCCTGTACGGTTTTCTTAATTTCTTCTGTAAGAAGTGTGTCAACCACACCACACAACACAATATTGGTTTAATAGTGCGGAGCTTTGTGTAATGCTGAACTTTAAATAAAACGTGCAGACACTCCAAGACGGCTTGCTGTCTTCAAGCTTCCTGCAGCGGAAAGCTGGGCTGATGCTTCAAGGTGAATGCTATAAATTCAGTTTATTCCTCTTGAGCTGCTCTGCTCTCTGTTTTATCTCCCTCCCATCCGAACGCATCCCTGCACCCCTTCCAGTCACCCACCACCCCCTTCATTCCTGCTGTCCCTCCTTCACTCCATCTTTCACTATGAAATACCTCAACTCGATACATCCCCACAAACTCCTGTCTCTTCTTCCTAAAATCCTTCCATCCCTCTTCCCAGTTTCCATCCTTTAACAGCATACATCTGCGTGGAAACGCTGCTCTGACCGGATCTGTGTTTTTCCGGCTGCATTTCATCCCCTCTCGCTGTGTTTGTCGTCACACTTGTCACTGCATGCTGAAACTAATCAATGATGTGTGTGACTGTGTGTGTTGTCAAAGAGCCCATTTCCAACGGCTCTGTCAGTGGAACGACATTTCCGCCTTTTGCAACCATCATCTCTGCAGATATAACAAGACGCTCACAAACACACACACACACACACACACCATCAGCTATACCACCGCCAACAAAAAAAAACAAAAACGTACACTTAAGCCTCTCGAATGCACGCGTAGTAACTTCCAAACTCCTTCGTAGCTTTCTCCCTGGCAGCAGCGCTCCGAGATGCACACCCACACATAAAGACGCTAGCATAGAAAAATGCATCCTCCCACACGAATGCATGTACACATGCTTATGGCATCACCAAAAAGAAACACATGCTCTGATCCTTTCACACAACAATGAGCTTAATCCACATTCACAGTGTGCCGATGGAAGTCTGTGTTTGTCTGCCTTTTTGAGAGCTTTATGTGACGAGAAGAGGCATGCCGATTTGACACTTAGCCCCACAATCTCGAATCACCGCTTGCTGCTTTGTTTCCTGTTTCTCTTCTGCTCTCCAACCTCGCCACTCTTATTAGTTTTGTCCTTGAGGATCGGGGCAGTGACAAAGGCTGTTAGAGCTACAAAATATGATTTCATGGAAACTTTGGAATCCACAACTCTGCATTTTATTTGCAGTTTGTTGAAGGGTGTGCTGAATTCTTGCACCAATTACGTGAGATAATTGGATAGAATGTTATTATAGGAGGCAAGAGCAAGTGTGACATCCTAGAACCAAAAGTAATAAACTGGGAGAAAAACAAAAGTGTAAAAAAAAAAGGATGCAAAACAAACTTAAACCCACTTGTTTTCCTTTGCTAATTGCTGGATTTTCAAGGCGCCTCAGCAAACTGTTTGTTAAACAGCAATAAACAAGAGCATCGTCTTTGAAACGGAAAAACGGAGCAACAAGCAGTTAAACAATGATTTGAAGACAATGATTAAAATGCTTGGGGAAAAAATGCTGTCATTTTAGGTAAAGCCTGTTCATTGTTATGAAATTAAGACATAGGCTTTTTGCTTGCTTTTAAATAATGGGTTGGCATGTAGATGGCGTCTAATGGTTGCTATGGAGATCTGGTGACCCATAAAACATGAATCTTTGCTGCAACAGGTTTACACCTCTCTCCATCCACCTCACTATGTTGGTGTCTGGATCATTATCCGTTTTCAAAGTTTAATTGCGCTGCAGGTTATGTTAAAAACATTTTTAAAAAATTCACCTCTGATTGTTTTCCCACCACTAACATATACTAAAATTAGAGCTTTGTTGTTTTTGCCTTAAAATAACGAGGAGTTTATTTTAAGACGTTTTACACATCTGTGGCAGGTGTGCCAGCAAGTATTGCCGGGATGTACGGTGGCAAATATAATGTTCCTTTTTCAGCCATTATTGTGCGGCACCAGGAGGAAATTTTTCAAATTTACAGCGTTCCTTAGTGCACATCTGGAAGTCACAGGTGTCTGTTACCGTGACTGGTTGCTGCCCGAGTGCTGACAGATTGTTAGCAGATGTCTTGGTCTCAGTAGCAGAGCGTTGGAACGGATTTACTGTTTAGAGCCCCGGCGAAGACAAAGCTGCATCTTTAGTCACACCTCTGAGCTGGTGTGTGGTCCGCTGGACGGAGCCGGCTCCCGCCGACCGTGGCTAAAGCCCTTTTTACACTCTTCTCATTAGTCACACTGTGGGTTTTTCTATATCTGCGTATGTGTGTGAGAGAGTCTGAGCGACGGGTAGAAAGAAAAACTGTGAGGGAGCGAGAGAAGTTTTTTTTAGAAGAAAAAAGGGAGTGAGAAAAATGGGGAATGTGTCAAGAACAGATCCTCATTCTGTCATGCAGTAGTCCCACCTGCCCTCTTCTCCTGCTCGCGTTCTCTTCCCTCCTTACCATCTTTGTCTCTCTGCCTCCCTCTCCCCCTTCATGTCTCTTTGATTTGTTTTCCCTCCAAATCCTCCAGTTATTTTATTCCCATCCCTGTCAGTGCTGTTTCTCTGCGCGTCTTGGTGTGTGTGTGTGTGTGTGTGTGTGTGTGCGTGTGTGCGTGTGCGTGTGTGTGTGTGTTATGAAGCTTCTCGTCCTCTTTTTTTTTAAGCTCTCTGATGTACAACAGCTCTTGAGGGGAGCTTTTCTTTCCCCTCTGGAACACAAAAACACACAGAGATATCCCATGCACCAGCTTTAACCTATTTCCCCAACACTTCCCTCTGACGGTGCCATCCTCTGACTCTGTGCTAAATCATTCATGTCCAGCCTCTCTGACCCAATTCCAGTTTAGTTTAAAAGCACAGACAGGGAAGAGCCAATTCTCAAAAAGATTATTCCCAAAAGCATGTTGTTTTCTGCGCTTTATTCTGGGCCTTGCACAATGACTCTTGTCTTTATCTTTTTCCTCGTTTTGTCACGGTACAGCAGTAAATTTCACTGTATTTTACTGGAGCGATATGCAGTAGATCAGAGAAGACTCTAAAATAAAGTCAGCCCATGTGCAATACATTCTTAGTATCACTGTAAAGGCCTCAGATAATTGTCAGTGAACAATCAGCATCATAAAAACCGAGGAACACAACAGACAGGTTCTGGCAAAGTTTAAAAGCATAAAGAGTAAAGTTATCAATGCCAAACTGCAAACCCCTCACAGAGCTTCATAAATCCATCATCCAGAAATCAAAGCAGCATGGCACAGCCTGCCCAGCCATGGCAGTCCACTTAAAACAGTAGTAGAGACCCATGGAAACTTGGGGCAGAGCTCAAAACCTGTCAACAAAATCAACTATTAGTGCACAAATCTGTGCACCAAAAAAATTATTAAAAGGAGGCAGTAAGAAGTTATCATAAGGGATGCTCTGCTCAGGTGACGCCAGAACTAAAACTTGTATGCTTTGTTTCTACTTAGTTGCACTGCATCAGTGGTTTTCGATATGCTATTATGGCACCAGTACGTCTACTGCTTGTTGCGGGATTGTTGTGTGACACTAGCAGTTTCCCTCTATGAACCTACAACTGAAGGGGTCGGTTGTATGGAATGCTTTTAAAATGGAAAAAGGCAAAATCGCACAAATCTGTGCTGCAACAATCATTGGAATTTTGGCTTTAGACTCCATCAAAAACTGTGGTGGACAACGAGCACTGTCATGCTGCGGGGTTGCTCTCCCTCAGCATTGACAAGGAAGCCAGTTAAAGCTTTAGTGGCTGCAAAAGACTTTGGATCAGAGCTGACATTTGCCTTCCAGCAGGACGACAATGTTTAACACCCAACACTATATTTTAATGGCATGAATACCTTTAAAAATCCCCTGTTCCTAGACGTGAGACCCGGCTGATGTAAATTTTTGAGTTTTTTGTTGTTTTTTTTTACTTAAAATACATCTAAAAATACATAAAATTTCCTGATCAGTTAACACATTTCAGATTATAGCAATTGCACCTTTACTCAGTTTTTTTTAAGAACATTTCTATCTCTTATATGCAGAGTGTGGTCCAGTTTTAACATTCTATATAATTATTAGTTGTTAGTTTTCTCTGATAAGCTCTGTTTTAATGTAGTGCAGGGACACTTAATGACAGCGCTGAGCTACAGTTAACACTTAACAATAAACCAAACCTTTATTGGCTCTCTCCACTTTGATGCAGCTCACATGGCAGGCTGGCTATAACACATGTTCCATAAAGACCTGCTGTGTTTTTTCTTGTCGGGTTATAAAATGCGGCGCACGGTAGTTGTGTTTGGGAGTTTTCGTGGGATTCTGCGAGAGAGAATCTCGACGCAAAAGCAGCACAAAGCCTCAACTAACAGGGACTATTGACTTCATGTCGGATATGTATTTTGCTGTATAAATTAAATCCATGATGTGTAAGAGTTTGAGTGTGTGTGAGACGGAGAGAAAGAGGAAATTGTCTCAGTGCAGATAAGAACGGGGGGCGGCGGGGCTCACTGCTCACTGGTTGTGTGCCGCAGGTCAAAAGCTGTCAGCTGGGCGAGAAATACTTCTCTGCAGGATTTCACTCTGGAGACCAAGAAACTAGTAGCAATGAATGTGAGTGTATGCTGATATGTGCGAAGGAGAGAAAAATGTGGAAGGGGGGGAAAGGCAACAGAAATGGAGGCAAAGACAAAAGAATTAGAATTCAACTTTGCACGGAAAGTGAGGATATTATTTCTTTGTTGTTGTTACAACGCGTCTCAGCAATAAATCTTATACATCTGAGAAGTCTGTTTATTCCCTCCTAATGATGCCACATTTGTGAGGAAAACACACTTGTGGGTTGAGCGGCAGAGTTGAGCTTATGGGTTGTGCCCATGAAAAAGCCACCAGCTCTTCTTTGCCAATGCCATGCAGCATATTGCTCTGGATATTGTTCTTTTCACTCTGGATTTGGTGTTGTTTATTGGATTAGATGATTAAAGATTTAAGAAACAAGACATGTGAGCAATTTAAAAATGTAATAATCAGGGCCACCGATTGTGTACACAGCCTCAACAACCTGTCTACCTCTCCCTTGTGGGATGATATCCCATTCCTGAACCAGCATTTGTCACAAATCAGTCTCTGTAGTTGTGTTGACCACTTTGGTGTGAACACCATGGGGATATGGGATTGTCACTGGCTGGAGAATCTCAAGTCTCTACATTGAAATTGCCTTCAATTGTCTTGTTTTTCCAGTGAGAGAGATGTGGCCTCATCCCATCACACTGGGCACAGCCTGCATACCCAGCTCTGCTCTTAACCTGCAAATTCATTTTTCTTAATGTGGCTCCACTTACAGGGAAATAAACAGACATAACTACAAAAGAGTTGCTACCAAAAAGCATTGTTACAACAATGAAATAACTCACCAAACACCAATTTCCTTTTCCTTCCTCACCAGCACCATTATCGGATGAAACTACCGTTTTATCAATGCTAGCTTTGCCTTTCACTACCGCAGTCTCTGTTTTGGAGACTAGATCAGAGACAACCTCATTTTTCAGACTTCTGTTCTGGTTTCATCTTCAAACTCAAGACACGGATGTTCAAGAATTGCCTTGAAGAAACGGTTTAAAAAGGACTCAAGCTCAGTCCAGTTCAACTTCAATTTGAGTTGAACTTAAAAATACCTAGTTGTGAAGTTCTCTTTTAGGAGACGTTTTAGAACACTAAATTAAGGCTTTTAGGAGCCTAATTTAGTTTTTTGTGTAAACCAGAGCAGACCGTAACGGAGAAAACAATGGATAGTTGTTTCGGTCAGTCAGAAACAGAGAGCAGAGAAAGGGGATTATTTCTCCAAAAGCTCTGTGTTTGTCTTAGACAAAGGCTGGCCAATATCACTCTGGACTCAAATCTACTATACACACACTCGCGGATATACACATGTGCACAGGCAGTTAAAATACAACATGAGAACACACACCCCGGTGAGCGTTAGCATAGCTTAAACACAGCAGATTGCAGTGAATGTCAACTTCGTGAAAGCGATAAGATGGCATACATGAGACGCAGCTTTAGTGTGTGTGAGCAGAAATATGTGAGTGATCTAAGACCAGGCATTAGGGTTTCTGATAAAGTGGGGGGCCTTAAGTGGTTTGAGGAAGGAGAGCGCCTTCCCATCTGTGTGTCCGCGTGTGTGTGTCTGTGTTGGGGCTGGGGTCAGGTGCCTGGCGCATTTGTGTATATCTGCTTACTGTCTGCCTTGTCGCGGCAGCGATGACATCATGGCACACGACCGGCGAATAACGGAAAGAATCCGTCGCCCTGCCTATTTCACAGATAGAGGAGGAAGGAGAAGTGGAGCGATAGAGTGACAAAGATGGGGGTGCTAAGGGAGAGAAAGAAACGTGAGAAAGGTGAGCTTGAAGCTTATGTTGAGTGAGAAGTGGTACAAGAGTAAAATTATAAACAGAGACTTGCTAAGTCGTGACGAACCAATGGAACGCTCTTATAAAAACATGACAGCTCTACTTTACGCCACTTTTACCACCTGATGGGAACATTTTGCAGCCTGTTACCAGCTCTCTATAAACTTTTTATATAAACACTCATGAAATTCAGGTTTTCTTTGTGGACTGAAAGGGATTTTACACTTTTAGCAGCACCAAGAAAATAAGAAGCTAGACTTATTGTGCATGACTCTAAAAGCTTGTATTATTTAGCTGGACTTGAGCTTGAGCTGTTATCTGATAACGGTAAGGTATCAAAACCTGTGTGTGTGTGAAGTTTCTTCATCTCATTCAAACGGTGGCAGCTCATAATACTCACTTTTTAGACTTTGTATGTTTTACGCAGTACTCTGAAAAATATTTGTAAAAATAAGAATTACTCCCATGGCATATTTACCGTAATATGTGTAATTTTATGACTAAAGCTAACACAGAATATTTTTCTCTGATTAAAAAAAAAAGTTTGCTCTGAAAATTGCGACACTTCATGATTAGTGTCTTGGCTCCTCTCTGTGCAATAGTGCCGTGTTGTTTATACTTGTGATTTGTTTTGTTTTTCAAAGTAAGGTTGCTGAACTTGCTCGTTTGTTTGTCTCTAGGCAGACATTACTCCATGCTAAGCATTCTGCCCAACTACTGGACAACCCTGAACATTTAACCATATGACTTTAGTTGCTTCACCATGAATTAAGGAGATTGATCCAGTTAAGAATGTGGGCCGAGTGTGTTGAGCTGTTATAACCCTAAATGTGCTAATGGTTTCAGGCTAACACTACTAAAGCATATTGTTGTTGTGGTCTCAATTACAATGAAACTTTTTGGAGCATAAATTATGGTCAGTTGTAAACAAATTCAGTAATTTCTAAGGAGAATTGGAGGGTTTTAATACGCAAATGGTGGAAACCAACAATTGCACATTACGATAAATATCCTCTGGAATGTGTTGTTGGCTCTTAAAAGAAGTTGGCAAATACCGAAGTAAGAGTATCTTGGTGCTAACCTTTCTGAAAAGCTTTTGTTTTTTCGTTGATTTTTAGTGGTCCTTCCTTTATTCTTCTCTGTTCCTTAAACTTGAAAGGAGAGTTTCACATCCAAGGATCTTTGTCCTCTGGGAATCTTTCGCCCTCGCTTTGCTCGCTCCATTGTCTTTTCCAGTTTCCGTGATAATGACGCGTTGCAGACGGTGCCAGGAGCGTTCAGCGATCTAAGTGCCGTCTGACACAAGAATTGTCTCACGATTTACCAAAAGATTGCTGCACTTGAAACAGTTTCTTTCTGATTGCATAGCAACAGCAGTAGCCGCAGCCAGTGCTTGTCAAGAGCACGTGTTTTAGCTTTGCAAGCCGAGAAGGCCAAGTCGAGTGTCTTAAGTACGTGTTTGTGTATGAGTCTGACAGAGATGAAGGGAGAGACCCAGAATGAGACAAGTGCATCTGGACTGAATATAATATTATCACCAGCAATTTATAAGTGCCGAATTCTGGCAGGTAACTCTCAAATATGGTATAAAACTAGACGCTCTGTTAGCTTTAATGAGAATAATGTTCCATTAGTCTTTCTTTGTGCGAATCTTAGTTTCTCTATCAGTGGAACAAAATAGCAAAAGGAGACACTGTCTGGGGCTTTTATAGTTTCTGATTGTCCACAGGGAGGAATGGAAAATACTTTTGCTAATGAATAGATTAAATGCTATTTCTCGTAAAAGGGCATACATTTCAATTATTTTTTAAAGATTTTTATATCCAACAGACTCTTTATTTCCTAGTATTCCTACACAGACTGAACAAGAAAGAACTGCCCGTCCGTCTAACTACCCATCAGCCACTTGTACATCTATTTGTTCTATCCAGCCGTCCGTAAATCCACTAGTCCATCATCCATTTTCCTTCCCAGTGATGCTTCCCATCCATCCATCCATATTTAAGATGTTTGCTTTGTTCACCTCACCTGACGCAAAAGATTGCTTCATCTCCAGAATTAAAGACTACTTGCTAAGAAGTGGAGAAGTTATTTCTGCCATCTGAATCAGCTGTATTGGAGCCAGGAGACACACAAACTGCAACATAATGGTTTCTGTGTATCTCTAATAGTATGTGTTTAGACTTAAAGGTTATCACAACATTTGCAAATCTATTGTTTATATTTCTAAATAGAAATAGTTTGCATAGGTAAGTACTTATCTAATTCAGCCTGACGGATTTTACTTACCAGCCCAGGGAGCCGATCTACCAATCCCAGATTTAATTTTTTGTTTTGCTCGCTTTCAGATGCATAATGGGACGTTTGCCCACTGACAGTTTGGTCAGTGAGGTTGACCGAGGATATTTTTTTCCCATAGTCCAAACACGCAATCTGTCTCCATTTAGATGTCATCATCTCGGCATTCCTCCTTGCACGGCTTTGTCAGTGTTTACGTAAGAGCGCGATTGTGTGTTATACAAAAGGAGCAAAATAGGCATTTTAGGAATCTTTTCTCCGTCATTGTGGATTTCTGGGATGTATGTTTGTGGATGCCATGATGAAACAGAAAATTATGAGCACTTCTGCAAAGTCTAAAGATTGTTCCTAAAGCAGCACCAAAAAAAGTCAACGCTCAGAAATCAGACTTATTCCAGCACAGCCTTAAACAATTGTTGTGGGTTTATTGCTTGCATCAGTTGGCGTCTCCGCTGGGAGACACCCACCAAATCTTTCCAAAACAATCTGGTGTTGGTCAAAGCTGCACAGCTATAATACTTTTCTCCTGCCTTAATACTTAAACGGTTTTGCCACATTAACTCTAAAATATTCAAGGCCACGACACATGCAAGTGTTTTATTTTAATTCATTGTAATCTGTCATGAAATGCATGCCTTTCCTTGCATGTTTGATTTATCTTAAATATTATTTTCTAAAAGTCCAATCTGTTGTTAGACCTGTTGATATAATGCTCAGCTTTCGTTGTATTTATGTGGACGTGTTGCTAGTGTGGCCTATCCTTCAGCTGTGAGGGATTGTAAAAATTCCTTCAGTGATTTAGATTCCCTCTGAAAACATACGATTCTGAGAATTAACTTTTTTGGATCTTAGCTCGGCCCAATTTGTGGCTGATGGGATGAATTTGATGCGGCTTGTTGCTTTCCGACCACAAAGAATGTTATTCATCTGTCAGCTTCCCAATCGAATCAGGAGGGAGAGCGAGATAGAGACAGGAAGGCTGGACATAGAGCAGAAGTGAAACGGAGCTCAGAAATGTGTGCATTCGCGTTTCGAGGAACCGAAGATAGTTTCTTTTGTTTTTTTTGTTTTTTTTTAAGTATACAACAGTTAAAATCTGTGAGATTCTTTATTTTAGATGTATTAAAAAAAAGCCTCTTTTTATTTAGAAGTAAATCAGTTGGATTTGGGGTAATTTGAAATCACGTCACTAAAAGTCTAGATGTTAGCTCAGTCATAATAACATCTTAGTGTTTCTGTTTGTATTCTGTTTTGTGGAGTGCAGGCTCATAAAAAACAGGAAAACAGGTAACAAAAGTCTTGGTTTCCACGCAACCTTGCCTCAAATCCTCTCTGTTCTCTTTACAAACCAAAAAAAAAAAAAAAAGAATATAAGAGTGGAACAACTGACCCCAGAAGGAGGGTCAAGAGAGACCAGATAAGGATAAGGAAAATTCTGCCCAGAACCGACGCTGCTCCTCCATCCAACTATTGTCTGGTTCAAAGAGATGGAACCGAGACTCTGTAACAGTAAATCTAACAAGAGCTTAAGGCCTGGATTCATTACAGCTCCATTATAGCTCACTGATGCTTTCTGATCATGTACAGTCCGTCTCCGTTTCTGCTGTTCCCGAGAAGAATTTAACGTTTGTTGCACATAAAAAATATTGTAATTTTTGCCGAGTGGCCTTATGTTCTGCTGTAATAAATACAGTAGTAATATATATTTTTGTAATGCATTGGGGACAGTAAACAATGGTGCCTCTGCACAATTTTTAAATGTTACACCATATTTTCTTTTTCACAGTAACTTTTAAAAGAGTTTGACTTGACATGACGGATAAAATGGATCATTTTCTTCACTAACTATAGTCATGCTGTAAGATAAGAAACGCCATCGTATCACAGGATTTAGATAAGGTCTGATCTAATTAACTTCAATTGAAAAAAAAAAAAAAAAATTGTTCTAAACATATCATCGAAACATATTAATTAACTGCGGTTATTGCAGCGTCATCTATAACACATAAACAAAGATGTGGAGCAAACACCTGCTAAATTCGGTTACAAATTGTAATGCAAGACTGTGGTCCATAAAGTCAGAGAAAATCTGAGCTTGATGGAAAATGGCCACTTTTTTTAGGCATCAAAGTAAAATGATTTTAAATGTTAGAAATGATATAAAAGAGCATTCTTTTAAAACCATAACTTTGAAATACAAGTAAATAGCCCATGCCTGGTTGAGAGTTCAAAATGCAAATTCATGTAACAACTAAAATGTATTTTTATAGGTAAGTCACAGATGTGTACATATATTTTTATTTTATTTTATTTACTTCTGGAAAATGTGGAAGCTTGTTTGTTGTTTGCTGGAGATACACAGCAGCTCCCCTGCAACTCTTCATGGACAAGCGAGTAGACGGGCTGATAACTACAATAAATTTGCAAACTTTTCCTGAGGTGTTCGTAAAGATCCGTATTTCTTTTATATAAGGTTTAATTAAAGCAATGTTTCAGTTAACCCAGTCTGCTCTGAACGATGCATGTCCAAACAGCAGAAAACGAACACATCCGATCTGTACTGTTTCCTGCGCAGGCAAGAAGCACTGCTGGCCGCCATAAGCGAGAAGGACGCCAACATCGCTCTGCTGGAGCTCTCCTCGTCCAAGAAGAAGAAAACCCAGGAAGAGGTGTCAGCCCTGAAGAGAGAGAAGGACAGCCTGGTTCATCAGCTCAAGCAACAGGTAGGACAAAACGCCCAAAGCCTGGCATCAGCTGGCTTATGAGCAGAGATTTCTGACCAGGTTTAAAGGCAACCAAAGGAGGAGTGCGGATGAAAAACGACAAAAGAGGTGGTGAATTGATAGAGACACTCAAAATAAAGACAAAAATCAACCTGGGGAACGTGAGAGCCATATTTAGAGAGGTGTAAATAAAAGCCGGGGCAGCTCAGGTGAGTTGGAAGTGATGGAGAGAGAAAAGAAAACACAGAAGGCAGCCAGTAAGTGAGTCCAGATGTGACCGCGACCCGTTTTAGGGTCTCACACACACACACGCACACCGATTCTGTATTTATCTTAACTTTAATTTCACTTATTATATTTGAATCAATGAAGACATTTTCTCCAGATGTACACTAACAAAAGGCCCTGTCTAAACACTGCATCACCACTGAAAGACAGTTAGGTGGTAACACCTTGTTCACACAAGCCCGGGCCAAAAGCGAGGCTATAAACATGACCAAAAACCCTTGTGGTTCCACACTGGGGTGTATTTACACACATGCAACCAGAGAGACACAGAGTTTGGCTTTTCCTGGGTAAAACTACTATTATACCCAACCCCGTACAGGATGAGTCTGAAGTTTCTTTTGGATTTAGATTGTTTGAGCATTGAAAATTGTATCCAACTGAATACATTTTAAATGGGTGAAAGAAAACAGAGTTGAGTCAGTTTGAATTGGTGGTAAAAATATGAGCTGGGTGCTTTAGAGAGTATCTCTGTCCAATGAAATTGTTTAACAAGCATCCCTTCTTCTTCAACTTCCTCCCTCAACCCCCGCCTCGTCTCTTTGGGTTTCATATGAAGACATTTATGACACTTCTGAGTCTCCCAGGTGGTTACTGACAACACAGAGTCTCTGCTATGCTCTTCTCGGAGTGTGCGTTTGTTTGCGTGTACAGTGGTGTAAGAAGTTTATCCAGTATTTCAAGGTTTTCCTATCTGAAGATCTCTGTTGTGCTGTCATTTTCAGTCCCTTAACATCTGAAAAAAAGCCCACAGTTCTAACAGATGAATTTTTTTTTTCCATTTTGCTGTATTACAACCACAAACTTCAATGGATTTTGTTGGGATTTTTTAGACACTTTCACCTATTTGTGACCTGGAAAACATTTTACAGAATAAAACCTGGAAAATGTGGTCTGTGTCAGAGATTCACAGCTCAAGTGGGACGATTTGTTGACGAGACATAAACACGTTCATGCATTTCACAAGTCTGTTTCAGTAAAAGAATGACTAAAGTATAATTGTTGGATGAAAGTCATAATATATCCTCTTTCAGTTTGCTTCAAATACGTAGAAGATGTGAGAAACTTATCTAATCAGATAAAATAGAAGAAATAAGCTTATACTAAACCACATCTACCTGTTAGAATGACCTAGTCAAAGTTCAGATCTTAATTCAACTGGAAATCTGTGGCAGGACTTCAAAACTGCTGTTCACAGGGGCTCAATCTGACGGCACTTTAGCTAATTTACAAAGAATAATCCAAATCTGGATGCGCAAAGCTGAAAATGTAAAATTTGTAAATTACAGTTAAGTTATCCTTTAAGATAAAATCCCAGTTAAAAACATTGATGCTTAGTTGAAATGTAAAAAAAAAAAAAAACTGAGCAAGAATTTCTAAGAACTATTAATAACTTTGCGAGGTAATGTAAACCTGCACCAAATGTCGAGACACCAAATAGCTTGTTGTTATACAAGCCAAAACTTAAAGCGCATCGTAAGTATAAATTCTCATGAATCTGTATGAGAATTTGGTGTAGCATAACTGCGAGACAGATTTAGTCTTAGCAGATTTACGAGTCTGTGAATACGTGCAACAGACAACACGCTGTGGTAAGACGTTCAGCACACACATAAAACCCCACCTGTGCGTGCGATTAAAATGTGAGCGGCCCTGAAAGCGTTGCCTTTATGTCGACCTTTGACCTCTCGCTCCAGACAGCTGTAGATCAAGATGACCTCAGCTCTCTTCACTCTCTTCTCCCCTGCCACAGCCTGCTTCCTCTCCAGTCCCAGTTTTATTTCTTTCTGTGTTACGAAGGACGGAGACGGTTGCAGTGAAGGCAAAAACGGGCAATTTAAAACAAAACGACGAGTTGTGGAGGAATACGCGTTCTGCTTTCTTTTGCTGACGTTACTTTATAATTTCTATGTTTTTTTTAAGTTATTTTAATGAAGCAAATAAAGTAGTTTAAGTCCAAAACAATTTTAAAACAAACTGAGTTAATATTGAACTCCAAAGATGTTGTAGTTATATTAAAAGATCTGAAAGACTGGGGTCGTTTTATTTAAATGTTAAACTCTGATCTGAGGTTCATCACTCCATTTTTTCACTGTACTTTTAATCTTCACTTGCATCAGAAACTCTCATGTTGGGGTGAAAAAATGTGGACTATTCTAATTAATTAGTCTACAGAGACTTTGCCTGGATAAAATTATTCCCCACAGCACCATACTCAACTCATTCTCTGTACCATTTTTAATTTTCCACTTATTAACAGATGCTTTTTTTTTTAATGTAAAAATGGGGAGAATAATTAAATTTGATATCATTTAAAAGTCGGCTTTGCCCAGCCATGACTCAGCAACTTTTCATTGTTGATAACTGCTTTGATATGTATAAAGGTTTTTTTTTTCCTTTGTCGATGAAAGGCTAGAAGATAAAATAATCTAATCTAATATTCCCCAAAGCTTTATCGTGAAGAAATAATTTTCCTCTGAGCCTGAGTCATCAGTTTGCTCCTCTTTTCACTCGTCTTTCTACCCATTGTTGGTCGCTTAAAGCAGAAATGGAGGCTGGGGGGAGTGGAGGTGAAGGGAGGTCTGAGAGAGGAGGAGTGAAATAATGGTGTGATGATTAGATTAAGTGAGAGGGAGAATTGGCGCAGAAACAAGTGAGCTGAGGTCAGCATTCCTGACAATTAGAGAAATGGGAGAAGATGTAAAGAAGGCCAGATAAAAAATGAGGACTTTTTTTTTTCAGTTTTTGCTTCCTTTTTCATTAACCCCATGTCTTCCTTCTTTCCTTTTTTCTAGTTCTCACTAGGATGCTTTAACATTGTGTGTAATTTGGGAGGTTTCTGCACCTTCGTCATGAGTTTCAGCGTTTTATTGCTTTAAAGTGAACGGTACGGCGTCATCTCGAACTGACAACCATAAGTTTTTGTGCACTCACAGTTGTGTGGGATTGCTATATCCATTTAGGATTTATGAATGGTCAGAAGGACCTCCAAGGCAGCTGCCTTCGTTGGGGCTTATGATGAAAATGCAGTAAATCGGTTGAGGTTGCTGTGCTTGTGTGTACACACACACACACACACACACACACACACACACCCCAATATGTTCAACACAATTGAGTCCTTCAAAGATCCGCCAAGACCTGGTGGAATAAATTGGTTCTGATTGATTTCTTCTGTGGTACAGAGTAAAGGGAGTCTCAAGTACAACATTTTTCATAAAAGTGGTGGAACTTGCATCCAGGTTATTAGCTATTTTTTTCAGGCACGCCTGTAATCCGAGATTTAACTGTAAGGTCACCTCGGTGAACCAGAATAACCCCCATCAGAAGTGGTCTAGCATCAGGTTTGCTATAAAACGCTTAATCCATTCTGTAAATGTTTTGAGCTGTGATGAGATAATAAAATATCTTCTCAAATGTCCAGTGGCACCTGACCAAGAATGTGGGGAACTCGGTGTTCTCAATACACGAAGTCTGGATAGTTCAGTCGGTACAGTGTGTGACTTAGTATTTTGGCCTGTGATCTCATATTAAATAAGCTACATCAAGGTATGTTTGACAACATAGCTCTAACTCAGGGTTGTCAGTATAGCTTTCCCTGTAACCTTATATCATAACATCTGTAATCGTTCTTCTGTTCCCATGCAAAAAGCACATACTATCTCTCTTGTGAATTATTCTGATTCGACTTCAGCTGAGAGTATTTTAGGTTAATTCAAAGGGAAACCACAGCTTGATTGACCAACGGATTTTATGTCTCAATAAAAATAAGAAGAGAAAATGATTACCAATTGTTTAATTGGTTTACTTGATTTTATTCAGAGTATCTAACTGTCAAACGATGCTAAGTGAATTAGTTTGGGGAATAGTGTTGGATATGGATTTCTCTAGAAAATAATGTTTCTGTTATCTCTCGAAAATCGATTGCATGGCAAAAGTATTGGAAATATAATCGTCAACCGCCAACAACTCGAAATAGTAGGAACTTTTGTCTTTGTGGAGTTTAAACAGGACGTTGAAGAGAATTCAAATAGTCAAAAAGTATTGCCCTTTTTTTTGTTCTTTCCAAATATCAGATGAATTTAACCTGGAAAAAATACACATCTTAGAAATTATGACTTCATTTATTGAGGGACATGAGCTTTTCAATCATGCATTTCGTGACATTTGTTCCCTTCACCTAATAACTATGGAGGAATTTTCCCCCAATGTTCTGGTGTGCTTTGGATCATTTTCTTGCTGAATAATCCAAGCGTTCTTAAGCTTAAGGTCACAAACTAAAACTAATATTTTCCTTGAGGATATTCACGTTGATTAATTCTGCAAAATTTACGGTTCTTGTCAATTAAGCCAAGTTGTGAAGGTCAGAAAACCAAAAGAAAACTCACTATCACACCTACCAGGTTTGACTTGTTGGTGAAATGTTACTTTCTGAACGCTCTGCTGTAAAACTTTCAAAAAGTTAAACTTTTGCATCATCTGTCTAAAAATGATCAAGATATGTTTTTTTTTTTAATGTCCTTTTTGGTCAACTTTAGCTTTAGAACTAGTTCGTGGATGCTGGTTATTCTCAGCGTCTCTTTCTTAATGTTGCATCATGAACACTGACCTTAGCAGAGGCGAGTGCAGCCTGCAGTGCGTTAGATTTTCTGGGTACTTTTGTGACCTCCTGGGTGAGTTGTTGACGGGCTCTTGGAAGGCATTTTGGTCGGCCTGTCACTCCTTGGAAAGTTCAACATTTGACGCCAACAAACCACCATAATGACGCAGGACGGTCCAAAACCCTGCTTTGCTTTTGATCTGTTCTTGGATTTCTTGAGGTCAGGACATGCTTGGCCTGCTTCATGCTGCCTGACGGGCTCCATTTAAGGGATTACTTAATTTTGCAGGTCCGACGCTAATCAAGCCTTTGGTAGGTGAAATTGAACCAAAGAAAATGTGGTTAATCACAGTTAATTTGTGAATTCACAATGGAGATAAGTATATTTTGACTTTGGGGCAGTGTGGTTTAGATAGCTTTTCCCGACACAGTAAATGAAACTATCGCTTTGTGTATTTACTCTGCTTATCGTTGTCTTTTTTTTTTTCTTTTTTTTTTTTAAGTAAAATATTTGAAATCTCTGAGGAGACAGACTTTTTTTTTTTTTTTTTTGCACTCTTCATAGCTCTAAAAATGTCAGTCTTTCATTTGGTTCTTCAAACAGACTCTGAGAAATGCAACATTTTTTTCTTTCTTCATGTCAGACATACAGTACACACACAGACACACACAACCTGAGTCTGGTCCCGGCTCCTTGAAGCGCTCACTGAGAGACTAAGGGGATTTAGATTGTACACCACCAACAGATTTGGATCCAGGCCCTCCCTCACTTTTTATCTCTAAATCCCCCCCAACTCTTTACAGGCCTACTGCAAAACCCGAAGTAGAACTGAAACGTGTGAAACACATAAAGCCGCGAGACGGTAAGAGGAGCCGGAAAAGTAGATCGGAGCGGGAACGTAGTCAGCAGAGTGAGGAGATGATGACAAAGTGATAATTGGAGAAAAGAAAGAAAATGATAAATGGGAAAATAAAATTATGCGCTGATGCTAAGTGTGATTTGTGTGAGGTGATTTACAGACCTGTGTTCGGTCTAATATGAGTAGATATGAATCCCCCCCCCACACCCCCAAGTGATAAACTCACAAGTAAGTCCTGTTATTTCTTCTTCATCTGTAAATAAACTGCATGTCTGTATGTGGCGAGCTGCAGACTATTGCTGTGATTGTTGCTGATGTGTTTGTGAATCAGTTTACATTGATTTTAAATTTTATACACTTATTCAAGTTACAGCAACAAACCTTGTTGTGTTTTGCTGTAATTCCATGTGGTCAACACAAACCAGGGCATATTTGTGAAATAAATCATAAGAAACACTTTTACAAATTAAACTCAACAAATTTACTTTGATAACCCTGGTACGAAGTCCACTGTTTTGTTAGTAAACCCCAGCTGTGACTAATTTAATCTCTATATTAATACTTCTAAGCTCTCCAGGCCTCAGAAGTTTCTTGCAGAATATTTCTTGGTAATCGTTAAAAGCAAGAAACACAGATCTGGGATTAAGTTTTGATGAAAGCAGAGTTAGGTTATAAAACAATATCCAAAGTTTTAACCATCTCACCGAGCATTACTTAATCTGTCATCTGAAAATAGAAAGCAAATATCACAACTACAAACCTATTAAGACATGGTTACCCACCAAAACTTAAAATCTGGGCAAGCAGAACAATAACCATAACACAGCCATTTTTAAATTCATCCGGTGTACAAAACTAATGGAGACATACCGGCAAAACATTTGTGACTTTAGATGCAGCTAAAGATGGGTGGTGTATTGATCTCATTGAATTCAAACACATTATTTATCGTGGTTTCTCTTTGTTCTTTGAAAGCACATTTTTAACTTTCTTTCTACAGACGCAGAACAGGATGAAGCTGATGGCCGACAACTACGAGGACGACCATCTGAAAGTGGCGTCTCCGAACTCTGACCTGCCCAACAATCACAAGCCCTCCCCAGATCAGGTACCCAAAACAACAAGCTTGTTTCATCTACGTACCTGTTTTGTTTTCTGCAATATGTTGTTTAATATTATTACTGGACGGTATTTTGACTAAATAATAACCCTGCTTACGCTGTACTCACAGTATCTTTCTCAAACTAACTTCCTGCTTTTTCTGAACTCACGCTACGGCTGGACTGAACTAACCAATAGGACGATGAGGAGGGTATTTGGGCCTAGCCAATCACATGCCTTCTTTCTCACCCTCAGTCTGCCATATTGTACAGAAGGGTGAGCGTCTTTCCCTGGATGAGGTCACTTTTTGGTGTCCTCGTGTTTTTTACGTTCCTCTCTCATCCATGATCACACTCTGTCTTCTGGCTTCTCACCTTCAGTGTTGCTCTTTTTTTTTATACATTTTGCCGTGTTTTTCTGATTTATCGGGGGGATTTTTTATTTTTCTTCGTCATTCTTCAATCAGGAGAACATTTTAATCTTGATTAATTTCCTCCATGTTTTTGTGGTGTCTTTTGTTTTTTTTTTTAAACTCTTTTCCTCATGTCCATGTTTTAAATTCACTTGGTCTTTGTGTTGTGCCATTTCTGCACATCCTCATTCATACAAAGAGCTTATTTTTGTTTTTTTTTTGCCACTTTTTCCTGACATTATTCTCTTCACATTGAATTAAGACCAAACATTGTAACATGAAACATAAATTAATAATGCAGTGTGCTTTAGTACTCTTTGGAGGACCCTGGTAACAGCAGCAGTATCTTATACATAATGCATCTCTGCATGCACCTTTGTGGATTGATCATTTCAAACTTTTAAGTGGGATGTGCCATGTTGGCCTCGTAATACAATCTCATTATAAACACACTTGACAGGAAGCTTTTCTCTTAGTGTAAGTTATTGTAACATTAGGCACCATAACTCCTACACACATGCAAACCTCTACCTGTAATTAAACGGTTCTCAGAAAGCAAGCTAAAACTAATAGTCAATTCACAAGGGGGGAAAACAGAAAGAAAGACGCCATCATTCCCAAGCTTCTCACACATAGAAGAAGTTGGGCTAGCATAGTGGGAGAACCGCAAACACCTCCAAATTGTGCATAAAAACAAAAGTTTTAGTTTTTTTTTTTTTAAATATGTATAATTCTGTCTGACTGCACTCACTGAGGTAGGTGTCCTGGTTTCCATGTGTCAGATTAAAATTACTATGTAGGATTACATGCTTGACAGTACACTGTGATCTCTACAGAGAACCCTTCTCCTGCATTCCTTCATGCCGCTGAAAAAACCAATGGTGTTTTGACCCGGCGGCAAAGGGGGGCCTTGCAGAGCATCTTCTGAGAACCTGTTACTGGACTGATTATCAGTGTGCAATGCATTATTGTCTGTTAATAAGAGTTTTCTAATCAAATCTAGAAATATATGTACTACTACAAACATTTTAGGCATCATAGCTTTAGCTCTGGTGTTAGCAAAATAATACCACATGATTTATTGCCACTGCACAAGGATGCTGAAAGCTAGCAGATCTAAGTTGAGCCCTTCTTATTAATTAGATGTAGCAACTTCCTGCTGAGAGAGGCAGGTCAGCTAGCATGCCCAACCTCTATCTGCCATCTTTTTTTCCTTTCTACCACCACCAGGAGCTACATTCACCTTCCTTCTGGTGTGTGAGGTGGTTAATTTGCCATAGCACATTTCATCCAAACAGTGAGCACTTGTGTGTGAATGTCCATAAGGGGGATTCTGAGCTGCAGCAGAGGAGCACAGGAGAGCAGTTTTAACACATGCCCAGCGTTGTTGAGAACACTTTATGGCCATAAGTTGTGCTAGATACCCCACATTAAATTTAAATTGTGCTATGAAGTTAGTTAGTCTCTTTATTTTGTGAGCATAAACAATTTAAAACTAAGAATTGAGGGGGAAAGAAAATGCATATTCTGATTCCGAACCTTTTTTTTTTTTAATCTATTACTTTTGAAGTTGGTTCAGAAAAAACTCAATTAATAACTTATTGCCTTGTGTTTCCGTTGGAAATACCAACAGTTCATTTCCCCCAGCAGCTCTTCCAAATGGGAATGAGAAAATATGCAGTTCAAGTCCAGGAAGTGTGTGTTGATCTTCATAAGACAAGAAATAAATTGCAACAAAGACAGAATCCGGTTGTATCTTGTCACCATAGGAGGATGAGATGGGAGGAATAAAACTCTCTAAAGCTTGTTAGAGATATAAAAGTGGCATCTATGGGTCACCAAGTCTCCATAACAACCAAGTCTGTCTATTTTTCATTGAAGCAAAGGATCAATATGTGGAAAAGCATCTCATGCTAAGTATGGAGGTGAATAGGTTATGTCGTGGTCTATTTCTCTTCCAAAAGCCCTTGTTGGAGTACATGGCATCATTAGCGCTCAATTTGAAAATGTTTTAAAAACTGCTGATCTCTCCAAAAATAAAAAATAAAATAGCTCTTTTAACACAATAATGATGTGAAACATGAAGCAAAATCCAAACAAAATGAATCAAAATCAGCCTTCTGTGGACTGAGAACATGAGACAAGGCAAGTTAATTTTGGTAGCACCATTCAAACACAAGGCAGTCCAGACTGCTTTATTGGAGGTCAGTGAAAAATCCATTAATGATACAAAAGGTTAAAAACTAATGTTAAGATAAAAATATTTGAGGCAATTTTAAATCTGTAGCTTGATTTTAAATCCACATCTAATCTTCGAATCTCTCATTTCCCTTTCAATTCAAAAGTCAGATCCCTCCATTTAAAAGTTGATGTATTTTAAAATCAATTCTTTGACAAATATGGAGCCAGTGCATGAAAATGCGATGAGATCCATTTCCCCGGTGTTGGTCAGGACTCTCCCAGCAGCGTTTCAGATGACCTCTTGGGTCAATTTATTCTTAAACTGCCATTTATTTAAACTTTTCTTCACATCTTCACCAGGGATGCCTGTAACAGCAGAGGTTGCTCTGCATGTCTTTTTGAGCACAAGTCCTTCACGGTTCCATGAGGGATGAATAATTCTAATTTCATCATATCATTTGGCCGTCGTGTTTTTCTTTCTTTGAGTCCAGTCAGCAGAGTTAGCCATACGCCTCTCTTTAGAGCTCTTTCTTACTACAGTGAGAATCCTGTAGGGACACATGAGAGGCTAATAAAGCGGCTCAAGCTCACACTCTGACTCACGGCGCAGCATAAAACTATACCTCCCTGGGGATTGTTTCACAAGACACTGAAAACCGCTGCAGACCCATTAACCACACACACACTGATTAATTGGCCATCGTGTCTGTGAAAAGCTGCTAAAACTTATAGGTTCTTATTGCCATATTATGAGTAAAAACATCTAAATTCACTGCGTTTCTGAAATTTAGAGCTAGCATTTTAGTTTTCACATTTCTTTTCAAATCTTGTTTTCTTTTTAGATCGATTCTGGGTGGAAAAAATAAGAGAGCACTGTTAATTTCTCTAAAAACGTCTTCCTCAGATCGCTTCATTCATTCCGTTCTTTGTGCCTGTTTCTAGTTTGTCTTGTGTTTGATCCTCGGAGATTTGCTTCATGTCTGGAAAGTGTTGACAGGGAATTTCTTTTTTTCTGCTGTTTGACAGAATAATATAAATTAGAAAGTGTGAGATAGCAGCTGCTGACCACATGCTAGGTTTATTTTGGGGCTGTAAAGCAAACCCCGTAGAACTGTCTTCGTATGGGCAGCGTAGAAGTTTTACAGCCCAGAATATGAAACCCTGCTGTCTTTTATTCCATCTTTTACACCTCACTTCTTCTCCTAACTCTTTTTTTTCCACTAAAGGGAAATAGACAGCAGAGATTCTTTTAATGGCCTGTTTCCTACTGACAATCCTTCCCTGCAAAATATTGCAACTAGAGCTTATCTCTGCGCTGATAACGGTCCAAAAACGTAATGCATTTGAGCGCGTGTGCAATGGA
Organism: Poecilia formosa; assembly: GCF_000485575.1. Taxonomy (NCBI): domain Eukaryota; kingdom Metazoa; phylum Chordata; class Actinopteri; order Cyprinodontiformes; family Poeciliidae; genus Poecilia; species Poecilia formosa. The sequence continues at coordinate 1,310,034 of NW_006800098.1, forward strand.
GGGGCAATTGCATACACAAATAACATATCTGAAAATTTATATTTAGTGCAAACATGCTTAGTGTGTGTAAGAAACCAGGAAGCTGCTTCCTGTTACTTGTGGAGATAATCAGGAGCAGCTCAGGGTTACATCCAGGGTGCACATGTGTAGGCGCGTATTAATGTTTTTGTGGTAGCTGTCAATAAGATGAAATTAAAGACGACAGATACTTTGATTCACCGTTAGCTTTTATTGCAGATTTAACGCAGAGACAAGACTGCTTAAAGGATATAGCGTGAAAATCACCCACATCCTCATCGATTCATGTTTTTTTTATTTTGTCCTCATCATAAAACACATGAAGTTACTGAAGTAGTTGAAAATGTCCTACGGTTTTAGCTTTATCAGGAACTTTTCATTCTTATAAGGAATGCAGAGGCTCTGCAAAATTTCCTTACTTTATAAAGAAGGCAGGGGACAGAATTACAACAAAAAACCTTTATTGCAAATATGTCAAAAAGTGTCAGGTACAAGAACAGAATATTTTTTTATGATAGGTACATAATACCCCAGTATTTAGATGAAAAGATGGCATCTGTTGTGCAGCCGATTGATGTTGGGTCGTCTGCTAACTGGCTCGTCTGCCCGTTGTAGTTTACATGCGGTGCTGTGCAAATGTTTTATATCGCTTCATAACTTCTTCGAGTCAATAGTTTTGCCGCTGTGTTTACATCTGTGAAGCTATGTGACTTGGGTTTTACTCCAATGTGTCATCTTGAATTGTCACTTTATCTCAGTATCGTTTAGTTTCTTCCGAGCGCTAATATCACAGTGCTAGTCGACACAGTTTGTGTGGGTTGATCTCTGAGGTTTTTTCTTTAGTGTTTTTACTGATCTTCAGTGCAGTCCTTGTATCTGACCATGGCAGCATTGGTGCAGTGGTTGCTTAAAGAATTAGAAAATTGGACAAGTGGAGGACAAAAGAAGAAATGTTGGATCCGAAACACTTTGATAAAGTCAAGTCCTATAGAGAGCGAGAGAACAAAGCCGAGCCTTGTAGTTAAGTATCGAGAGCCTAGTTTTCAGCTAACAGCTGTTTGAGAATCATTTTCTTTGAGTTAAGCTCCTATCTACATGTTGAACTTTGTGATTGGTATTTGTCATATTTCCAATAAAAGAATGGGATTTGATGGGACGTGAATTTCTTTGAATTGATTAAAAGACCATTTATTGCTCAAAAAGGCCAAATCTGTTTTATAAGAGGAAAAGAAATTCAAATAAAATTCACTAGAAGCAAATTATAAATAAATGAGTCAACTTTTACACAATACTGTCTATTACTGAATCTTTTAGAGCAATGCTGGCCAATCTTATCCGTTCAGACAGGCTGTTTTATCTGCTAAGTATAGTCAACATAACAATGTAAAATGGACATTTGGTTCACCATACCGTCTTAATAAAGCGCTTCAGCAAATAAAGTCAGCAGAGACGAGATAACAACGTACAGATCCTCGGATCTGAACGCTGAGAAGAGCGACGGCTGAAGAGCAGACACGGAGTTCACACAGACAAAATGAAGTCACTGCGCTGAGTGAAAGGATCTTACTTTTTAATTCTCTTTGTGTGTTTGCTGAGTGACGACGGGCACAGAAGGCCGGCGCAGACGCACTGCAGCGTTAAATATAGCTCGCTAACGCACACTCACACTGCTTCCCCTCTTAAAATGCTTCCTCTGCACTTAAATCCTGGTATTCCACAAGGGGAAGAGTTTGGTCTGTTTGTTTTATCTGTGCGAGTGTGTGTGTCTGTCATGGACACGTCTCATGGGGGGTCTCGACTCAGAACCCTTAAACGCTTGCATCTCTGTCACTCTTCTCGTCCTCGTTCCCACGCTTAGCAGACACACATCAGGAACCTATTGTTGCTGTATTCTAGTTTTTATTTAGCCTGAAATTTATAATATAAACAATATATATTAACATATACATAGTGAACAACTGGAAAGTGGACATATTCTCTTTACTTTCAGTAACAAACAATGTTTTGGAGTAGCGTAGATAAACCTCTGTATTTTATTGTGATTTTTTTTGTCTCAAAGTGAGGCATTCTTGTGAAGTGGAAGGGGAAAAGGTACATGTGTTGTGCATTTACAAAGAATGTGGTGAGCGTTTGCATCCAGCCCATCTGAGTTTTTGTAGAACCAGGTTTTTACTACAAATAGAGCTGGAGGTTTTCTGGATCATGTGTCAACCAGCTCTGGCCATTTAGAGACTTGTATCTTCTCCCATTCATTTTAGTTTTAGGAAATATCAAGTCAGCTTTTTTTTTAATCCTGCTTTGAGTTAAACCTTCACTCTACTAGGATTTTCTAATTAAGTTCCTTCTGAAACCATTTTTTTTAGCTTTATTTAGTCGTATTGCTGTGCATTTATATTGTTTTTTTGTTTTTTTTTGCGGAACACTTCACAAACTTTTTCCCTGTTTCCCAGTTATGCTGCATTGTGTTGTTCCATCACTCAAAAATTTAATGAAACGCATCGAGTTTATGGTTCAAACGCGACAAGATGTGAAAAGGTTCGATGAGTGTGAATACAAAACAAAGCCATTTTATAATATCTGCCTGAGGATGTAGGAGTTTTGGCTGCATTTAAATTCGGTCTAAGATTTACATGAGTTCAACTGCTGTGGCCTTCCTGTTTGCCATTGTTTTTACACTCAATGAAGTCACAACTAATACACACCCAAGTGTGTAGTGTTTGCTTGACTTGACAGTCACAGTACCCAAGTTATGTAAACTTCTTTCAGTGCTTTCTACTCTTTATGGTTGAATTTAATAATTTTTTTGTATTGTCCACACTAAAGTACTTTTCAAGTCTGCATTTCACCCACTTCACTTCCATCCATAATTGCATGCCCTTCCGTTTCCCTGACTTGTAAATTCTTAAACCAGCCGTCATGATTGTTTTGTTTTGTTTTTGTTTTTGTGTGGTTTTTTTGATGCATTTTTATCTTTATTAATTAAACATATTTTTCTGTCCCCTCCTGCAGATTCTCTCTCCTCTCCTGGACCTCAATCAGAATCGCAATAAACTGAAGCTGTACATAAGTCACCTGACCTCACTGTGTCAGGAGCGTGACCCAATCATATTGCAGGACTTTGCCCCGCCCCCATCTTATCACCGCTCTGACTCCGCCTCCTGGCACACGCAGCTGCACAGCATGTCAGAGGAGCAGGTGAGGGTTCTGTTTTGCATAATTGTGACGATAAGAGAAAATTTTGTTCTTCTTTAATTCGTGAGATTATTAAGCTAATTATTACCTGGAACATGGAAAAAAAATATTTCCTAAGGCCTCAGTGTGGCATTTTACTCTATGCGTTGATGTGTGCATCTTGGCATGAGTACGAGTGGAAGACGAGGCCCACACTGGTTGGCTTGGCAGGTTTTTGGCATTACCTTTGACATTTGTAAAGAGATTTACTCCAGCAGGTCACCTGTTGACAAGCACCTGGCTGCACAACAAATACCGGATAAGACATTTTATTTCATCGTACAGTGCAGGGAGTACACTCCGCCTCAGCTCCTTGGCAGGACGAGGGAGGTGGGTTTATACGCAGCTCGGAGCAGCGAGACTGGAAGAGTTTTTTATTTTGCTGTCAAGATCGGAGCAGCGAGAAGACAAGTTGGGGCTCAGGGAATGCCTTCATGTTGCTGCATTATCATAGTAACCACTTGTGTTTTCAGGCTTTCAATATAAACAGTGCATTATTCAATTAAACAAATTGGGTCTGTCGAAGGCTTCCTCTTCCTCCATATTGAAAACATATCAGCCAAAACATGGTTGCTACATGTGGTATGCATTGAAGGCGGTAACTGTAGATGCAGACACACTCGCGCAGCTCGGTGACAGAGTGTGCGGTTTGGTTACCAGTTTCCTACAGTCTCCATGAAAGCCTTATTGTACGTCTCAATGCTGAGAAACGTCTCTGTTTAGCATGAGCGCTTCACATATGGCATAGCATGGTTTCCTGTCGCTTTGAATAAACTCGGAAAATAGAGAATCAAGCTGTCATTTAATCCCAGGGCACATTCGCCGTTCTGCGGGACTTTCTCAGGCAGAAAAGTATAACGCTTATTTTTCATCATCAGCCCGAAATGCAGACTTTATGTTGTGGTCTTGAGGTCAGACATTAGCTTTTAAATGCAAAGCGTGCTCTGTTAAAACTGATTATGTGGGCAGCTGCTAAAGCTTATCTAATAAGGAATGCAGACTGCTCGTGGTTACAAACAAGTCAAACGTACAGCTGAGATGAAAAACTGTCCAAATTTTCTTATAAATTCACTGGGCTTCACTCGCTTCTTGATTTTTACAGGATCCTCACTAAGACGCCGTGGTGTATCACACAGTAATCCATAACCTGTGTAAATCCAGCTGTTTGGTTTGTTAAAGAATATTAGGGAGGACACCAAATCATGACAATCACAGAATGCAGCTGGAAAATTAAGGTTAGAGTTGTGGAGAACTTGAAATATGTCCAGGGCTGAATTTCTGACAACATACTATTCAGTCCAAAATGGAGAAAGGCACAAATCTGACAATTTTGTGTTTGATTCGTCTTAGAAATTGGCTCTCGAAGCTGAAAGGGACGTCGCGTTTGAGGGAAAACAGTGAGATTTGTTGGTTTTTTTGGTGCTAAAAGCTATTAGCAAGTTTTTTTTCTCCATTTTCTCCCATGAAGATGAAAAGAAACAGCTGTTTGGGTACTAAATGTCCCACTGCTTTAATGAGATAAAACTGTCATTAAAATTTTCATACTGGCAACTTTCACTGCCAGTTACATGGGTGGCAGCCATATTGGATTCAAAACTGAAAGAATGTGCTTTTATATTAGCCAGTGACACTGGTGGCTTATGGGATGTTAATGACTCATAGCAATCTGTTCATGTTAGCTGTAGCTTTATAATAAACACATGAAGGCCTCTTTAAATGAACGCTTTATTAAATGACTTTGGACTTCAGAAAGAAATAAACATGACCTGCCTCTGACACGTTAAGTTAACCACATCATTACAAGGACACATCCAGGCTGAAAATACCAAAATAAGAACCTGTCCTTCTCCTTTTGTATTGAACATCTCAACTATTTAGAAGTGGGAGTTGGGGCTTTCAATCTGAGTTTAGAAAATGTTATTTTCCGATACTATTCAGAATTCTCCAGCGTGGAGTGAGGAAAAGAAAACCCTCCAAACCATATTTATTGCATATTTATTGTTGTTTTCTTGGAGTATAAACATATTTCTAATGGGGTAACTATTACATTCTTTTTGCATTTATGGCATAGTGAAGTAAATAGAAAAATATTACAACGCAACATTTAAAAAAGTCATTATTAAATGTTTGTGGTAATTTAAGCCTCTTTACAAACAACACAAGTCTGAAACTAGGTTATAAAGTGACCTATGAATTTTAAGAAAAGTTTTTAATTCATTCATTAGAAAATTGACTTGGACTAGGACTCGAGACTTGGAAAAATGACTTGTGAACATCTAAGTTATATACATATATGCAATGCATTTTTTTTAAAGTAACGCACAGGTATCGGGTATCCCCAGAAAAGCAAATCAAACTTTCAGAATGAGAAGATTTTAACTTTTAGATTAAAATGTCCCCCTTTTATTTTTGTTCTTGTGTTTCTTTTCATTTTGCCCTTGGAGTTTCTTTCCAGTCCTCCTTTTAGGTTCATTTATCCCAAAGTCATTACGTCAACACTGTATTTCTTATTCACATCTCATTCACTCCATTACAGAGCCTGTTTTGAGGTTTTTAAGCCTTTACAAGGTATATTTTTCAGTGGGATGTTTCCCTTAACAGTAATTCATTTCACAATTTGAATCTTTCTGCCCATTTCTCTGTCCAAACCCACCCAGAGTCGGGCAGTGCCACTTGGCGCCATGCATGGATTTTTTTTTTTTTTTTTTTTTTTTTTTAGCCACCAACCAAGCTTACACACAATTGTAAAGAACACACTGGCAGTCTTTCATTCAAGACGGTGTTTCTCATTTTCCTTCATCATGTGTCGCCATCACCCTGACTGACCCTGTTAATACACACCCAGGCTCACACACGGTCTCCCACCAGACCACCGTGCCTCAATGTGCCAGCCTCTCTTTTTCTTTTTTTTCCTGTTTTGTGGTGACTGCATGTGTTTTACAAGCCTTTCCATGGCTCTGTTAAAATGCCCGGCACTCTGTAAAGCCATTAGCATTGCACCGAAATAGCATGTAAAACACAAACTCATACGAAACGTAATACAGGATTTTTACAGCTGATTTAACATGAATGCACAGTTATCATATGGGACCAGAGAAAGCCTCTGCATTTGACAATCAGATTCTGCTAACACAGTAGCTCGTGCAAATTTCTACCAACAGAGTGAAAAACAGACACACAGAGACATAAATATGTTGTAAAAATCTATGAATGTTTTTGCTTCTCGATGCAATGCGTTCTAAAAATTAATAAATGCTTCATGATTAAAGAATTTCTACTGAAGCAGCACTACATGGTATCATAACAATTTCATTATTGAATACTAAGATGACTTATAAGTCAGATCTCTGGAATTGAATGTAGTAAACCTGGATCCAAGTCATTTGAGTATTTTTTAAGTATTAATAAGTTTAGGTATTACAGCATGTCCTTGGAAATATAGTAACCCAGTAAATTAGCAGCCAAGCAGCTCATAGCCTCTGGTATTGCTCTTCTTATAACAACTCTTTATAATAACCCACTCTAGTTTCTTTTCCTAATGTTTCAGTGCCTTTTTTGTGCCCATTCCTGCGTCCTTATGACAACGTAGAAACTTCTCAAGATCTCCAAATGGACTGCTCACTGAAGTTTTGTCCGGATCCAGCATTTAATTCAGTCTAGATCTTTTATCAAGCAACAATGCATGGAGTTGAGATTAAACCTGCATTTTCCTCACTCTTTGCTTTCTTCCTCATTGAAATCTATGTTCATTTTAGTCATTAAGGATGAAGAAGTGCTGCTATAGTGTTAATACTCTAAATGCAATAGACCTGAAATACAAAAAATGTATGCAAACAGTATTTTGCACACATTGATACTTAAATAATGAGTTTCTTTTCATATTATGTACAGTTATATAGTGAATGTTTTATGCATCTAATGGAAATGTCAGTGAACCCGATGATGTCCTGCTTATTGATCTGTCTGACAGATTTCATAAAGATATATTTATAAAAAATTATCTTAAAAAGTCTAAACTGAAATAAAATATGTTATTAAAGTAAAGACGATAATATTAATTAAGCATTGTATAAAAAAAAGACTAACTTCTAGCTGCATCTGTTTAAAATGAAGGATTTTTTTTTAGGGATCATCATGCTTCAATTAATATCAATTATCCACAATAGTATTTTTTTTATTTTTATTAAATCCTGTGTCTCTGATTTTATGTCGGAAGTGTTTAATGTTACGAACAAACTCTGAGCACATAAACAGCATGAGGCTGGAAGCGTTAGGAACCGTAAAGGCCACTCGGGGTGATGTATTTCCCACGCATGTGATGTGGAGAGAGTGTGGATGGATAGATCAGATAAAGCGGAAGCATATTTGTTCTGCACGAACACGTGAGTGATGGATGTCAAAAAGCTTTCACTGTGGATTTTCTTGAACCACAGGCGTTAAGGAATCGTGCCAGTTGTGGCCGAGGCTTGTAACATGCTGTAAGGCAACGCTCTATTGTTTAGTCAGACTTTTCCGAAGCATGAAAGCAGCAGAGTTGTGCAAATTGCTCCTATGTACATGCATACATTTTTGACATTTGCTCGGACATGTTTGCCTTTTGAATATTTTCTTAATGGACCCTAAGCATGTTTCCTCCCCTAATGTGTGTTTGTTTCATCTTTCTGTTTAACTTCAGCTTAACTGCAAAGTAACGCTGTCTTGTACGGCGATGTTATCCTGAAAGCACTGTTTTCTCTGCCATAGTCATAATAATAAGCTTTATGGCTCAATGACGCCTCTAATGAGCACTGAAGAGAGTTGGCATCAGAATTTTCCGCTCTCCGTCACAAACTCAGGAAGTCTCTTTCTGTCCCTATTAATGGTCTGAAGTATGGCAGTAAAAGAAAAACGTATATTCTGTGTTTTTATTCGTGCGAATGCATGTGGGTGTTGCTCCGTCTTACCGTTTGGAAGCGCTCTCTAGAATTTGTGGTGGATGTTTGCACTAGAGTACGTGTTACCGTTAGTCTATTTAAGTCCTTAGCTTATACGTTTGTGTGTGTTTGGTGCCATAAAGAAAAAAATGAATGAAGTGTTATTGGCTGAAATGTCAGCGTGTGACTCTATCAGCTGAAACTTAAATAGTTCCAGGTTGTTTAACTGCGTGTGTTTTTTGGCCTACTAAAACTGGAGAAACTTCAGAAAAATGGATTTGGAATCCGCTATGTACAACTCTTGCAAGTTATTGGAATGAAACAAGCCGGAAAATTCCAGAATTTAGATTTCAATCTTATGATCTGATCTCTTTATTTTAAGAGAAAATTGGGTCTTTTTTTTATACAATGAAAGAAATATTGGATTTTTGCCAGGTGGATAGTAAAAGTTGTTTTTAAAAAGCGGACACAAATTTGAATATTGACATAAAGTTAATTTATTTCAATTGTTGAATATAGCAACTTAGGTTATATAGATGTAATAAACAGTTACATATTCCAAGCATTAATATCTGATTTTGATGATTATGACTTACAGGAGGTTATCACAAAAAAAGGTAAACGCTGAAGAAGCTGGCAGTTCTCAAAATGCTGAAAGTTCAGTGGAAGAAAAACAGTTAGAAAAACACAGAAAAAAAAAGCTTGAGATATAATACTCCACTAAACATGCAATAACTTAATATGTTATTGAAAAAATCTTTTATTTCAGTTAATTCGCCAAGAGAAGCACATAATGTTAATCAGACAAACTGAAGCCTTTACTTCTCGTAATTATGACAATTTCCTGCTTGCAGCTAATGAAAACACATTAGATTAGAATATTAGAGCAGACAATAAAAAAAATAATAATACAACCTAATAAGATGTATGTTTGTGTACTGTATCCATGAACTTCTTTTGTTCATCAATAATGGCTTTTTAAATGCAATTTGCCGTTTATTTTGCCTTCTGCCAGTGTCTGAGCACAGAAAATCGTAGCGTTTGCTTTGTTCTAGATACACAATAAAACAAATTAGGCTCCCAGTGGGTGTCATCGCTGTTTTTCCAGTTTTATCCCCTGATGTCCAGAGGCGAAATGATTCCCTCCTCCCTGGCTGGCAAGAACAATGTGTGTCCATTGATGCGCCTGCCCGAGAGCCGCCCGTCGCTTTAAGGTCACAGATTGGGCGAATTCTGATTGACAGGACGTAAGAAAACAGGACAGGGCAGAGCTGGAACTAAAACATCACCGCTGATAGTGCAGACTGTAAATACTGCGCCAACAATGGGAGTGGAAGTCCAGCTGCGTCTGTGTCAGTAGGATTTTAGCATCCGCTTTGATTAAAGCATTCAGTCGTGGTAAAAACGAGGAGCATCCTCTGTTGTAGCTCGCAAGAAACTACATAGAATTGTAAATCCAGGCTGTTGCATGAACATTTGACCTTGATCATATTTTAACAAATAATGTACCCCCATATACTTCACAATAAATGACTTAATAGACATTTGTAGAGTTTGGGCAGCAAGGATTAGGGATTGTTTTCCTGCAGAAAGTCAGAACCATCCATCTGTTCTGTGTTGTAGTTTGGAGTCTCTAGTCTAGGCTTTCATCAAGCATCTCTGCTTCCTCCTTCAAGGATGATTGTTTTCTCTTTAAATAAAAGCACATATAATCATTTTGACTATTGCACACGCCCACACATGTACGTTCAGTGGATTTCATAACAATAGATTGACTTGTCTCCTGCCGCCATATGGCACAAAAAACTCCAAGCTACCCCAAACCTGTCCATGAAGAAAATCTGAAATGATTTATGCAACTTTACTGGCACTTGTGTGTCCTCATAGTATGACCAAAGCAGATACACAGAAGAAGAAAAAAAACTCACACTCGACCAGGTCTCGGTACCTATTTCATAGCAACACATCTGTAAGCACACACACACACTTTGGCCTTCACTGGTCATTACTGACAAACTGCTGGTTTTCAGAGTTATTGAATCCAGGCTTAATGGCTTTACCAGACGACCTCTTTTCACATGCCTGTGTCTTTTTCTCTGACTTTCTCTCCTTTCACCCTTGAACTTTCCCTCTCTCTTTTTTTTATCTCCTTCTCGTCCTTTGTGTGCCTCTTTGCTTTTCTCCATCCTTGTAAAACCGTCTTTTAATCTTCCTGTTCATATTGACTTTCCTACTGTCGGTGACCGGGCTGCTCACTCTTCTCACTTCAGCTGCTGCCTTTCCTTTCCACGGCTGTTTCCCTCCATTTCCTCCTTCAACGGTAATGCAAAAACAAGCTGGTATTGGCGACAGGTGAAGGCCAAAGACCTCAATTTACACACAAAATAAAATGTGCAGAAAGCTGCTTTCCACTCTTAGTCCTTTCCCACTTTTTATCCAAATGCTGCCCTCCTCACAGAGTTAGCCATAACAGAGGTCCAGCTTCACACTTTTCTCCTACATAAGTGGTGCAGATGTTTCCCTCAACAAGTTCAAGTCATTTGTAGTTGCTATACTGGAAGAATTTACTTCATAATGGTTGTAAAACACTGTAGACCTGGGCCCAAAAGCAACACTTATTCCTAACAGCTGAAATTTGTCTTTCCTGGAAGCATGGAGAAAGTATAATGGCGTTCTTTCATCCTGCTGGCTGGCAGTGTGCAAACAACACGTGGGGGAGGGGCAGAGCTGTCGCTCTTTAATCCAAGCACCTGCAATAGGAAGACTGTGATATATATATATATATATCAACCTTCTTTCATCCAGCTGACATCCAGCTGACTATAAATGCTTGGTAAAGAGTAATCGTAGTCATCTCATTTAAAGGATTTCCAAATATAGGAACCATATTTTGTAACATTTTAAGACCTTTGAAGCCATAACCATTTATATTACCTAGAGAGGCACCAAAGAAATTAGCTTACAGCTCGTAATGCTAACCAAGCCAAAGCGCTAATGCTAACACGCTAAAGACAATGTTTAACGTCAACTCTCCGATCATTCGACTTTGTGCCTTTGTGTTGAAATAACAGCATTTCCTGCCTCGCAGTGACCGCCCTCATCAGGCTTAACACCACAAATGCTAAAAAATTATTGACCACTGCTTAAATATAAATCTTTTAAATGCTGCTAATCATAGCCCTAAATGCCAAATAATAAACTGGTAGATCAGATGTTGACCACTAACCACTAATTGATGGTTTACTAGTCGTCCTTTCTTGTGAATCCAAAAACTTGTGAAGAAATTGTGATTTTTGTTGTTGTTGTTTTGCTTTTTTGGGGGGGGCATTTCAGGAATTTAAAGGTTCAGTATTAGAAAGAGAAGGCTTGCTTTTTCTGTACTGAAAATGATTTTTTATATATCTTTTTTTTTCTCCTTTTAAAATTTGTGTGCTCAAAGCTTTAATTTAAATGAAACGGTAAACTCAAAAATCACAGTTTGGGATTTTGCTCAAGTGCTTTTATCTTCCTTAGATTGTTTCACTCTGACTGTACGCAATTACCGCTGCGGTCTTTTTCTTGTTTACTTCTGCAGCACTTTATATTGTCAGGCCAGCTCTGTGTATTTGGTCCTCAAGGGCCAATTTAAGCTTTAAGCCTTGTTTATATGCCTTGTAAGTCCTGTTCCCTCTGAAGCTCCTCCATGTAGTTAAGAGTGCAGGCTTCAGATTCATGAGCCCCGTTTGTTGGACGGTGGAAGCCTTTGAAGGTCGCGCTTGTAAATATGAATCTGTTCCTGAAGTGAGTTTAGCTTTCTAAATAGCCTATAAAAATAAAATTACCAACCGATTCTGATTTGCCCACCAGACACTTTCTCCGGAGATGTTAAAGAGTGCAGTGTTTCAGTCCTCCACGAGCAGTTTTAGCCACAAGTCGTGGAGCAGTATTCCCACCACAGCTCGTTAGCTCGCGTTATTAGTGGAGCTGCCTCCGCTACGACTGTGCTGGACATAATGTGGGCACTTTTGGGCTTGGTGCAGCACCGGCAGCCAACTTATGAAGCATTTTACACGCTGTTGTAGTCTGTACGGGCAAAATGGTTAGAATAAAAACGGGCAGAAGGATCGAAGTCTGTAGAGGCCAATTTATATTTTTGTTGCTCGTAATAGTATTTCTATAGCACCTGTTAGTGTTTCTGCTTTTCCTTAGACTTTACATCATATAATCTCCCCCATTATAGAGTCGAAATAGGTAAAAATATGCCCTCCAGACATTTTCAGATTCCTCTCTCGCTCTCTCTCTCTTTGAGCTGAAGGCTTTTAGTTCTGTATTTCTTTTACATTTAACTATGTCATTGAGGTATTTTTTTTATTATAAAACAAGAACATTTGCTTCTTTGCAGTCTAAGTTTATTTAAAATGGATATTTCAGAGACGCAGATGGTTACAATGTAAAGAAATACGACACTTTATGTAAATATTTTAGGGTAAATGCAGCCCATATGGTTTGAACAAAACAGTGCCAGTCAAATAAGAAAACCATTAAATGCCCTCTGTCTTGTCTTGTTCAGTTGCACTGATTATTTTAGGCATTTTACTTTTAAATTAAAGTGCGTGTATCTTAAGCCATCGCCTGACTTTGACATCTTTATTTTTGCTAGCTCGGCTCCTCTCAGACTGTCAGACCAAACCGCATACAGCAGCAACGGCTACCCAACACTGTATTACTGCTGCTGTAAATGCAGTGCTTTGTATTCTTTGTTACATCATCTTTTTAATAGGCCAACAAAAATCCCCCCCAAAAAATTCTGGCTTTCATATCTCTTTACAAATAAAAATCTGAAAGTCGGGCCTGTATTTCTTTTCAGCCCCTCTGCTGTTACATCTGCGATCCTTTTGAGGTTTGTCTCACCAGCTCTCCATATATAGAGTGTGCAATACATATATTTTTTTTTTCTTCTCTGAAGAAGTTTTAAAGCTCAGTTAGAGTCAATGGAGAGAATCTGTGAAAAGCAACGTGACTGGGCCGTTCTAACAGGTGAACACGCCTTGATCTCAGCCGTTCCATCGTGGTCGTTCCCTTTGACTGCAGGCTTGGGGTCGTTTTCCACCTTGAAGGTTTGCCTCCACCTTTGCAGACTCCACTGGGTGTTCTTCCAGGATTGGCCTGCATTTAGCTCCATCGACATTCACATCAACTCCACAAATGAGATTTCATACGGCTTTCTTTCAACAAGTCGGAGGGAATAATATGAAAGTAGACTTCACCGCCTGAGTTGTGGGTCTGTCCAGGACCTATAAAGTTACCACGGGCCTCTTGGCTGCTCCTCTGATCGATGTTCTCTTTACCCGGCCTGTCAGTTCAGGTGGACAGCTTTGTCTTTTTATGGTTTGTAGTTGTGTTTTGTTATTTCCACTTTCCGGTGATGGATAGAAGATCAGATCTCCGTGAGGCGTTCGCAGTTTGGGGTTTCGTTTAACAACCTAACCCCGTTTTAAACTTCCTGCTGCGTTCCCCGCAGCTTCACGAAGCTGCCCGGTTATGAATGTTCTCGCTAAGACGGTCGGAGAACATCTGGACCCATGCTAAGATTAAATTACGTTCAACTGGATTCTGTTTAATAAGCGAGTGACCCCTGAAGGTAACTGGAATTAGCTGTGGGTTTTGTTAAGGCACATGAGATCAAAGAGGGTCGAATACGCTTTCAAACTACAACTTCTGCCTTTTTCTTTTCACTTTGCACTACAAACTGTAAAGAAGTGTAAGGGGAGGGAATACATTTTTTGCAGAACGGTGTAGTTTTTACTGGAAGATGAGCTGACCCTGATCTGAGGAGACACAAGACTCACTACCAAGAACATTCTTGTTAAATGAGTCAAATCACGGGGAAGTTTTGGTGTTTCAACAAACAGCCATGAAGTAGACGGATACAAACATTTGGCTTAAGTTACTGTAAATTAAAAACCGTCCTCAAAGAAACCCTCCGTCGTAAGATGATACATTTGTTCTTCCTCTCCTTTGTTTCCTTTTCTCCCCCCCTTTTTTGCTCTCCGTTTGCGAGTGTTTGTTCATGCTCCTATCTTCCTTTGCTGACTTATGGTTTCTTTAGAAAACATTAGCATTCCTCCACAAAGAGGTTCAGGCCCTGCAACACGTGTCAGGAGGTCAGCACATACACACATCTTACCTGTCATCCTCATTCTCGAGCTGATAACCTGTGTGTGAACGAACGCGGGGCACGGGCTGCTCCAGCAGTGTTTGTGTGTGTGTGTGTGTGTGTGTGTGTGTCGCCGTAAGGCCGATAATGATCAATCATGATAATGGAGCTTTAATGGCTGCAGTAAAAAAAAAAAAAAAAGCAAAACAGACCCTCTCTGTGTAACAGACACACACGTAACCCCTTCACCTTCATCTTCCCTTCTTTGCTCAGACCCTTCTGCCACTCAGTTAATCAGGATTGGATCTTTAACCTCATGTAGTTCGCTCCCTCGCCTGTCACCGTAAAAACCGAACTACTGTGTCATATATTCTGACAGGAAGCACATCTGTGTTATTTTTTATTATTCCCTCCATTTATATCAATCTTCTGCATTTCTTTATTTATTTATTTTTTTTTTTTTTTGTACCACACGCTGAGATTTCATGAAACACGATCAGCAGCGGATCTAAAATACAGCATTCAAAGTCATAATGCAAAAATCTGAAACGGATTCAGCCGTAAAGCTCTTGATTTAGATGAAGACGTTTATCGTTCAGCAGCAAGTGGGACTTTCTCTTTGGAATATATAAGCATGAGACCGCTTAGCAAAACCTTTTGGTTTATAACACCTATTGGAAGATTATAATCTCTGCTATTAGAAGTCACGTTTCGCAAGTTTGAATCAGTTTAATCACTCATTGTTGCATCATTTCTTTAAATCACCGAAAACATCATGATAATAAGGAATAAGATTGTTTATTCTTGAATTATTCAATTTTATTCTTCACATATAAAACTCCCAGAAGAGGTAAGTATACTTCATTGTAAAAATGCAATACCTTCATATCTTTAAAAAACAGACAATCCAGTAAGACGTTAGCTTGTACGTGAAGAAATTAATTGAATGTGTAACGGATCATCAGGTTGAAAACTGTTCCAAGATCAACAGCGGTAGAGACTCATATTCTCCATATAATCTTTCCTAACAAGCTAATAAAACATAAACAGCCTCAGCAGCTATCAGGACTGATTATTTTTTGGCATTTCTGTTCTGGATTCACAGCTTGTTGTTCGGTTCATCTCTCAAATATTTATGTTTTTAGTTTAAAAGAGGAAGATACAATAGGCTAGGATGAAGCAAGAGAATTATGCTTTGCAGCCAAATAAGAATAATAATAAAGTTATTTAAAAATAAACACCTGATTCTGAAAGGCAACAGATGCTCTTATCAATTGTTCAGTATCTCAAGCTAAAAAAAAAAAAAACAGTCCACTGCCAATCACATGATGCAAATCTTATCTGATTTGTGCGGGAGTATCGCTCATAAAGTATGAGGATTAAATAAGACATAACAATTCAAAGATATTTATACTGTTGTGATCTGCTGATCCCCTCAGAAAGAGCCGTGCTGGTTTACCACCACAACCTTAAATGGTTGTTATACGGAAGGACGGATCCATTGTTTCATGCCATTTACACAATCCTGAACCCACCGTCTGAAAGTTGCAGCAGAAAACAAGATTAGGCATTGCATTGCATCTGTTATTGTTGGATTTTATTGAGTCTGTACAAACTGCAGCCTCTTTCCTGCTCTGAGTTTACAGTAATGTTTTCTGTTGCTCTGGAAAGAACCGACCCAGAATAATGATCTGCTTTGTTGGAGGAGTTTTATTGATTGAAATGCCAACCAAATCACTGTGACTGCAGTATTTTATGTTTCTACTTATCTCCATACTTTTATCTCAGGAAAGAACAAAATTTGACCTCTTCTTTAGACTTCAAGTTCACCTAAGTTACTTCTAGCTTGAGTGGATTTGATAGTCCCTTGTAAGACAACATAAGGTTTACATTAATTATATTTTTATTTAATTATGGGTTAAAAAATATTGAAATTTGTGTTTTGTATAAAGAAAACCAAGTGGTATTGTTCGGTAAATTTCCTTTTCCATGTTTTTTCAGTCTGTTTACTGAAGTCCGCTATTGCTTTTGGAGACTTTTGGCTGTGAAGCAGATATGCTGTGGATTCTTCTTCAAAATAAAACCTGCATTTAGTGTGTGTGTGGTTTTATTTTTTTTGTCTGTGTTTGTGTTTTTTTGGGGGGGGCAGGGTTTACCCAATTTGACTTTTTTTTTTTATCGTTTTCCACCGATTTTGTCAAACGCGGGTCAAGGTCGCTTGAGAAAAGCGGCACTAAACCGATTATCTCCTCTCAATCACCCTCTAACCTTATCTTTACTGCCGTGTTGTTCTGGGAGATTGCGGCTTAAAATGCAAAGCCATTAAGTTGAATTACCTAAAAAAAGCGCTCAGATTGATGCTGGCGATGTCACTGTTCTTCGCTGTAAAACAGAGCCCTCTAAATCCTTCGCTCGCTCAATCCAGCACTCTTAAAGGTCTGCGTGGCCTGATAGGGCCAGCAGAGCTGATAAAAGGATGAACTTTTTTTTTTTAAAATCAAGGTGATAACTGTCACCCAGCAGATAACAGCGATAGGAGTTGGACTCTGTGCTCAAAACGCCCCGTTTTTCCTTCAAATCTTGTGTTTTTTTTTTTTTTTCCTGTCCGTCATGTGGCGGGGATTCCTCAAAGATTTGATAATGCGCTTCGATTTTCCCCCTCAAAATTTCAAAACCGATCCTTCGCGTTATCCATAAAAGTCTTTTGGATGGCAAATTTTCGAAGCATGTGTTTCCTATATCCATCACCTGGAAAGAGTGAATGAGTCAGAGTGTAAGTTTAGATCTGTGCAGTGGGGGTAGTCTCCAAAGCGGGGCCAAGCGTTTGCTCTTTTAACATGGCATTAAACTATCCTGCATGTTTCCTCTGAACCCTTTCTTCTACAAAAATCCGTTGAGGTTTGAGGTTGCATGAAAAGTTCACGGGGTAGCAAGACGGTTTGTCGGCGACTCGCGAGTAATCTTCAGATTCTCTCGCTAATTATTTTTCCTATGAAGCTGTTTCTCCAGATCCGACTTACAGTGGCAGCAAACCTTTTATGGAGTAAATAGACTGGAGATTTAAATCTAACATAGTGATTAATTATGCATGGGGGGGGGGTTGGAAAATGTGCACCGTTTTTATTTCCTATAAATAGTCTAATGAATACAAGTTTTATTTTGCATGTTTTCATTTGGTCATGACTGAATCCAGCTGAACTGTTTGAAATCGTGCAGCACTGAGAAGAGCCAGAATTTAATAGAAATGTTTAAAACTGGTTTTAGATGTCCTGACTTTTTTTAGTCCCTGGTGTGGGCCAAGTTTCAAACACAACCTGCAATTAAATGGGCAGGGGGGGAAACAAAAAAATCAACAATTTCAGTTTCTCCAATAATAAAAATGACCCAATATATGGATAATCAGCAATATATGCATGTGCTTTATAGGCAGAGTTTCATTAATCATTAATGTTATTGCTTGGAGCAGTTTTACACATGAATAACGCCACTGTAATATAAAATACCACTGAGGTTTTTCTGGCTATGAGATGAGAGGAGAATGAAGAGGTTCGGCTATAACGAGGGGATACTTGCCAGTATCTGACCCAGGCCTCACACACACACACACACACACCATCATAAATGTAGGCTTGTGTTACACGAATGTTTAAGCGGCGCTCTTATTGATACAGATGTATTGGTCATTAAGCCGGTTAGATTTGACGTCTCAGCTCCGCCGCGGCCAAAGAAAACAGCAGCGTTGCTTTGCTGCAGAAACGTTCCCGTCCGTTTGAAGAGAAGGAGCTACGCTCGGGTCTTTTCAGATTACCGGCTCACATATATTATAATCTGAGGAGTTGTTTTGTAGGCGTTTGACTTCAAACACGCTTTAGAAGTGTCAAATTGCAAACATCTCTCCATGGTGCTCTGCGCCACATTGGACTAGAGCAGGGATGGGTGGTGGGGGGGAGGCATTGGGTGGAGCTCTATGTAGCAACCCCCCGCCTTCTTGAGCCCCGTCCTGCATCTCAGTTTTAGTGCTTAGGGCATTGGGGTTGGGGTGGGATAGACTCTGCTGTTGGGTCTTACACACCCCACCCACAAACCCAATCTAGTTCGCTTTATGGATACATATCTGCAACATTAAAACAGACACAAATGCATGGGGGGCAGGGGGGCATGCTCTAGACTGGAGGTGTTAGGGTTGGGAGGGGGGTGTACCCATCTTGAGATATACTCAAATCCTAAAGTTTAGGATTTGCTGAAATAATTTGCCAGGTCTGGAGAAGAATGGGGGAAAAAAAAAAAATTCCAGACCTCTTTCCATTTCCCACTAAGGAAATGCAAACACTAAGCAGCTAAATAATAATATGCATAAAGCAGCAACACTGCTTTGGCTGCAGCTGAGAGTTTGCGCCTTAATTCCTGATCTTTCTGACGGTGCATCAGCGTCGCGTTTAAAACTCACTGAACCGGCAGCCGGTGAAGAGGGGAAAAATAAGTCTCATTACGTCGAGCCAAAAGCATAAATTCAGTCATGCCTTCGATGTCCTGTGGTCATAATCCATGTTGGAGAAAATATTTTCACTTGGCTCCTGTAATCTGTTGTCCCTGTTGGCCAGGTGATTTTTGTAAATCCCACAGATTCTATTGGTTCTGATGGATCTGAGAATTCCCCATGAGGCCATTTGCGTTTTTGCATGAACTAATGATATTAAAATGCCTAATCATTTATTAATCTGTCCAGAATATGTGTTTTTAGGAACAGTAAGCTTTTTAATGTCTGATTAGTTTTTATTCAGAGGATCGTATTAATTTTTAAAAAATATGACAAATCTTCATTAGCCTAATCTCTCTTTTTTTTTTCTTTCTTTTTTTTTTTTACATTTTTCATACAACTATTGTGCAATATGAACTGATTTAGTTTTGACAATGTGACTCAATATCTAGCTGCATTTGTAATAGACTAATGTTATTAGTTCATGATCACCAGTAGTTTAATACCAAGAAGTAGTTTTGGTTAATTGAACTGTTTTTCCATTCATTTCTGCATTTTATGCAAAAACGAAATATCTTGCATTTTTGCAAATGCAAAAGTGCAAAAATGCAATTTTGTCGAATTGCAAAAATGCAACTTTTTGCCTGAAATATTTGTGGAAATTAAACGTTCGAACTTGGTCTTGGTCTCGGAAGAAACCGGTCTTGACACACTTTTACTGGCACTTTTTATTTATCTGCTTTCTTACAGTAGGAATGGTACGACGCTGTTGAGCTTTGAAACATTGCCATAAATCTCTACAGGGAAGTAATATTCACAAAATGTGCTTTGCTGTCCTTGAAAATACAAGAGTTTACAGATTGTGAAGTGGAAGAATTTGACCTTCAACTTTCCCATAAATGGAAAATATTACACCAATAACTGATTTCATAATTTGTGGATAAGATTGGAGTATCGTTTAGTTACCTAAAGGTTCATATTTTGTTATCCAACGTCCAAAAGGTTTTCAGAAAGGGAAAGTCTTTTATTGTGGTCACAAAATTGTTACGTTTTTCTCCTCCCTTTTTTGCGTTTCTTTCAGTTGGAGGCGGAGTTAGCGTTGTGTGAGAAGGAGGAGGCGGAGCTCCAGGAGTACGCCAATCAGGTCCTGCAGCAGATTGCCGACCGGTGCCCGGACATTTTGGAACAAGTCGTCAATGCCTTGGAGGACAGCTGCTGACTGACCTTTGCACACACACACACACACACACACACACGCTCACAGACTGACTGGAAAAGAAAAAAAAAAAATCACACTCGCTTGCATGCAAAAGTCAAACATTGAGCGCGAACACACCGGGGAAAAAAAAAAATAATAATAAATAAAAATAACATCTCCTGCAAGCCGCCACAATCCTCCTGAAACGGAAAGAAAATCAACGTTGAAGAAGTTCAACTGTGCTTTAGTTGTTCTAATTTAAGAGGAATGTTGGTGTTACATCGCGACAGAAAAACACATTTCCAATATCAACAAACTGTGCCAGCTGAAGGAAACGATGTCCCTTGGTCAGTTTAAAGTGCTTTATTGGCAGATTAAATCAAAATAGATATATTTTTCTAACTCTTCTTAGAAAGAAAGCACTTCTGCTGCACTGACCATCTGTTACACTAACCATCTTGTAAGTCCTGGCTGGTTGGTGGCTGCGGTTCCACTCTGGGAAAATATTTTCAACCCGAGAAAGAGGCGTTAAAAAAAAAAAAAGTTATTTGGGCTTGCCAGGCTGCTTCTGATGCTAGACTTGCACGTTGTTGCCACATTTTTTTATTATTATTATTATTTGATCAATTTGAGTGTGTTTATTTCAGCTGCCTTTCGCTATTTGCATCATTTGCTGCTATCTTTTTTTTTTTAACTTTTAGTCAGTTTTTGTTCCTTTCTCTGCAGGTGTTTGATAAAAAAAATGTCCAAATGTCTTTAGTACCTTCTACACCTATAGGCAACCCTGGTAAGGATTGGTAAAATGCTTCAAAACAGATGAGGTTTTTTGTTGTTGTTTGTTTTATTTGCAGTAATATTTTTTTTTCCTGTTCTGCCTTTTGTACTTTGTACACCCCTCTTCTTCTTATTTGACAAAACGTAGTCCTCTAATACAACGCCACAAGGTGGAAGCATCTTTAGATGGAGGTTGTTATGGGGAGAAAGTTGACTTTTCCAAACGTTTTGGCTCTTTATCGTGTTAAAATGTTATAAAGGCAACCAGATTTTACTGAAGTTTTTGCAACGAGGTTTCCAGGACCTATGGAGGAGAAAACGGCATCATAGGTCCTTCACGTATTTAATTGATTTATGGCAAATTAACCTAATCTAATAACTAAGCTCTGATGGGGAGCTCAGTCACACCACCAGATTAAACCTGGATTAACATTGTGTCCAAGTTATAGTTATTTTAAACATTTCAGCCACTCCAAATATTGACAAGTTTAAGCATGTAGCTATTTCTGTTATTGACTTTTGAAGATCAAAATGCATATGCCTTAATAAAATTTTGTGGGGTTTTTTGTCTGTTCTTTTTTTTTTAACTAGTTATGTGTCTTAAGAAAAATGATAGATGAATTTAAATGTTAATATTTCTTGACGTGGCTTTTCCACCGCTTAAAAATTAGATTTTGTCAAAAGCCGTTTTTATCCTTCCTCCTCTACCAGGGGTTCGGCTTAAATGCGGAAGGTTCTCTGGTTTCTTGTAAATCGTCGTGTAAATCGTCGAGGAGTTCGTTTCATTAGCATCACGGCGTCTCAGTTTGCCGTCTGTCGTCGCTCATCATGAAAAAAACCCGAAACGACGACACATCTCGCAACAGAACCTTTACTCAAGCACTCGGACGTGCTGTAAACGCGGATCGCTTCTGTGAGAACAAAACACGTCTTTGGTGTAGTCACGTCGTCCCGACTGAAATCAGGTTGACTTCAAATAATTCCTCAGCGCATCTTCCTCACGAGCCTCCCTTTAGAGTCACCGAGAGGTCAAATCGTTTCTGAAACGTCGTTGTTTCTTTCCGAGAAGTAAGTGTTGCATATAAATACAGATATATTTTTCTTGTTTCTTTTAAAAGTATGCATAAAAAAAAGTATAATCTTTGTTGGTCTGGTGTCAAACTCTTTGTTTCTTTTTGAAATTTTGTGAATAATTGGATGTGTTGTTAGACTTTGTTTCCACCGGGAAGACTCTTCAAAGTTTCTTGTCGAGTTCAACACTGACAGTATTAGCACGGTCCAGAGCTGCAGGTTATTTCAAGTAAACATTATTTCCCTTCTTTTGAATCGGCTGTGTGAGTTTCGAGGCTGTGTCTTGTCCGTCTTGAGGCTTTTCTTTTCAAAACGTCACCTGGTTGGACACGAAGCTGGAAGACTTGGATTTATGACGCGTCCTCAAATCTAACTGGTTTTTAAGTTATGAAGGTTATGCTTTTTGGACTCTGAGCTGATTTATATGCACGAAAGTCAGCCCTTGGCTTCTTAAGTGAAACATTTATTGATCCCACAGATTTTATGGATGGTTTGAAAACCCAGGTGTGTCTCATTTAAGGAAGAGACCCAGTCAGATTTGAGCTTGTGTGTAAATTCCTTCTTCTGTTTTCTGTTTTGGTATTTTTTGTGTGGTTTTTTTGTTTTGTTTTTTTACTGATCGTGTCCATTACTGGGAAGGATGCTGACTGCAACTCACTTTGAACTTGTTGTGGATCGAAAAATCAGAATGTGAGAGAATGAAATGAAATAAATAAATTAATGCTTTATCTTCACTTTTGCTTTGTGCTCTGTCCGTTTCTGTAATTTCGACTCTTCCTTTACGGTTTGTTTAGACATAAAATGATAACGGGCTCCGTTTAGTCTGCATCCGGAAGAAGATGGAGGAGGCAAAAGGAAACAAGAGGCTAAAGTCTGCAAGAAAAGGTCAGTGACATTAGGCACTTGTAGACAATCCCTGGGAATTTTAAAGGTTTATTTGAGCCTTTCCTGTTGTAGGACAAACTGAGACTTCATAAAACTGCTTCGGCAATTTTTGAAAAGTAGAATTTGAGGCACAGCTTCAAAAAAAAATTTTTTTTTTCTTTTTTTACATCCTCATCTATTTACATACATTTGTTGACTTTTTGACCTCTTTCATTAATCTGAGTAAATATTTGATCACAGATCACTGGAATTGATTTTGTAAGAACAAAGGACACAATTTGTGTCGAATTATTGAAGCTGAATGTTAGCAGTTTTAATGTGTGTGTGTGTGTGTGTGTGTGTGGTCATTGTCCTTGTTTTCAGTCATTTGACCCAAACCGTCGCCTTCAGAGGAAAGTAAATTGGTTAAACCCAGGATTCTCGAACTGCAGACATGACTGGCAGAACTTCAGTTCTGAATATGAAAAAGAAAAAAAAAAAAGGTCAAATTAATTGTGATGTACAGCTAATGAGCTCCAAGAGCTGAGCATGTGGGTTATCCAAGCACACTGAATGCTGCTTCGTCGAAATCCAATGAAAATAGACGTGCGCAGCACAAGCTGTACCAGATGAATCCTGACCAGGACCAGGAGTTTGCTACAAACTACCTTAGCTGTTCTCCAGTTGTATCTTTGAAAACTGGTGGGATTTGCTAACTGAGGTTCTCGGTGACGAGGCCATCTTTCATTATTACTACAACCTAATAACATATTTCTTTCTTTCTGGGACTGTCAAACACTGTAACATTATGTTCGCTAAATGAGATTACAGTGGACCCTCGGTATTGGGGAGGGTTACGATCCAAAGCCACCCATGAATACTTCAAAAAGATCCTCATATCCGTCAAATTTACCTTTACGTGCATTAATACAGTGTTTCTTACTTCCACTCTTGGGGGTAAAGCCACAAAAAATGAGTGAAATGTTTAATTTGCAGATCACCAAAGTGGAAATAATTATTGGGGTGGGGGGGGGGTTAGCAATCACTAAGTTTTTTTTTTTTGTAAGGCAGACATGTTGGATTTTGAGCTCTGCGTTGGTCAGACATCCAGCTTGTCCACTTGTGTAAATGAAGATGGGATAATAAAGAAGAAGGATTACCCTCCCAATTCCTTTTTATTTCACATCAAATCAACAGCTAGATTTTCAAAACCTGAACTCAGTTTGTGTCTTTTTATTTTATTTTATTTTTTTTTACAGAAAACTCATCCAAAACGCACATCGGAACTGGTTTTGGTATGGCTAAAACATCAAGCTTCTGGAATGACCGCGACCTCAGCTCTATTAAAACTTTTATGAACACCAGCGCCATATGTACCTCTGCATATTATCGTATCCTCTCCTCTGGTTTCCACTCGCCTCCTCCTCCATTCGCTCTCTATCTTCTTCCACATGCAGACTAAACGGTGCCTGTTATCTTGTGCAAGTGGTTTATTTTCCTCTCTGCCTACTTCAGGGACGCGATTGCATACCGGAGGCCTCCTCTTTTTTTCTTTTTTCTTTTTTTATCTGAACCTGTGTCCTTCAGCAAGGCTTCGCCTCACACCAGCTCTTCAGCACACAAGACACACACCGACTCCCGCTGCGCAGGAAGCCGTCTGACTGTTTGGGTTTTAACCGTGCCGCTGTCCGATTCCTAGGCGCGCAAACAGATTAATGACACAGAGACGGCCTCCACAAACACACACACACACACACACACACACGTTCGTAATGGGTGTTTGGTGGACGCTCGCCGAACCGGAAAATGCGGTGCAACAGACCTGACTTTGACCCTCACCTGGCGCTTTGACCTCCCGGCTCCGAGTTTCAGGTGAATGTGCTTCTTTCTGCTCTCAGAGCGCGAGTTCCCGACAGTCTGTAAACGTAACACGCGTTTTGCCCTCACACATGGCAACGCACCCCTTACCCCGTCTGTGTGCATGCTTTTTCTGCAGAGACTTCTGCTTTCTCCATCTACAGTCCTAATAAAAGCCAGCGGAGTGAGGCGGAGGGGATGAACAGAGCGACCGGGAGGAGGAGGAGGAGGAAGAGATACGGCTGCATGAGTCGCTGATTTATGTGATGGAGAGAAATGGGTAGAAAAGTGGAGACACACCACACTGAGCAGCAAACATCCTTTTATCATCGCTGCTGAAACTCACATCCCGCTGAATTTAACTTTGTGTTAGTCTGCAAAAACAAAACAAAAAAACAAACATCTGAAGATAAATATTTACCTACATGAAAAATGTTCTGACTTTTATCCCTGAAGCTTTTGAAAATGACTTTTCTTTCCCATTTGGTCCCACGTTTTAACGCGTGTCTGCATTCATTTTTAACCAAAGGACTGTTTTTTTTGTTTGTTTGTTTGTTTTATTGTTGTGAAGTGTGAATCTTTTAATGTTAAAACAAGAATTTGAGAGCTGAGATGAAATAATCAGGTTTATTGAACTCATTTCAACCACGCGATGCAGAGGAGTGATTAAAAAAAATGTTAGAACAAATAGATTTCCTACGGATTCGTAAATTTAAACCTAGTTTATTTTAATAATAAAATGGATACGACTTTATTAAGATGTTCTCTGTGCAAACTTCACCAAGCTAAATATTTAGCATCCTCTCCTCTCATACCAATTGATACCAATTTCTGGGTTTATTTACATGTAGCTTGACTTGCTGATTTAGATTTGCCTTCTAGGAATTATGAAAAAATAACAAACATGGAGCATAACTTTATACTCCAAACAAAATTACACTTTTTCCGCTTAAATGCCGAAGAGACGAATAAGAAAATAATCCGATTTTTCAGTGTTTGACAAGATGATTATCAGTCAGAGAGGATCATGGGAAAACTAGTGCGATGCTGTTTGTTTTTGACGGCAGTGGCTTCAAACTTGTGCTAAACATTTATATTAAGTTTTTGCAGCAAACGTTTGCTACATTTTTGTCCTGCATGACTTTAAAACTATGAATTTTATCAAATGCAACACCTTAAACGCACTGAAGAACGACATCATCTCTGATTTAAAGGATACATTTTTTTAGTTTTTGTTTTTGTTTTTTTTTTTTTTGCCCTAGCATTAAAATTATTCTACAGACCATTCATTTTGAGAAAAGTAAGGAAGAACGCCTTGAGGTGTCTTTCAGCATTGCTGCTCAGGAGAATGTTTTCTGCCGATACTCCGCAGGATTAACCCAGTCGAAATCCATCTCTTTAGAGGGGAGGTTTTTGCCTGCTCCTGCTGTATTTTGCATTGAACTCAGACGGAAGCTGCTGTACAGCGTGTGGGATGTGATGCACAGAATTGCTGCCAAACAGAAGTTGTGTTTGCTTGATCCTGCTGGGAGCACCATATGGGAGGAG
Organism: Poecilia formosa; assembly: GCF_000485575.1. Lineage (NCBI taxonomy): Eukaryota > Metazoa > Chordata > Actinopteri > Cyprinodontiformes > Poeciliidae > Poecilia > Poecilia formosa. The sequence continues at coordinate 1,336,121 of NW_006800098.1, forward strand.
CTTCCCGCTGCTCTGAGTTATTGCACGTTGGAAACTTTGCAGTAGCTGAAACTTGGCTTTTAATTATCCAGATCCAGTTAAAAAGAGAGATGGGCGGGGGGAACTGTAAGAATCCTATTTGTTTTATTTATTTAGACACACAAAAACTCATACCTTTCTTTACAGAGTCGAGATTACAACAGATATTTGTTTGGCACGTTACAGAGGCGCTTGGCGTGTCGTCGTTTCGAACTTGCCTTCTCGTATCCAGCGGAGAATCGTTCGCTGGTTTTGAGGCGATGTGGTTTCAATCATCACATCAAACATGGACTGAAAAGAGAAAAAAAAAGAAAAGAAAAGAAAAAGAGGATGAAGGTGATGGATGGAAAGCAAAACAAACAACTTACAGCTCACATTCAACATACAGTCCAGGCTGGATTGATTGGTTTTTATGCTAAAATGATGATTGATTGTTACGGCCGTGGTTTGGTTTGTTAATCATCGTTTTCTAAAGTAAATCAATCGCTGCAGTCTTGGATGAGTGAGCCGAGGGGAGCGGGAAGGAGGAAGCTCTTTAAGGGGAAACAAAAACAACATCAACGGAGTCGGGCTGCTAAAATAAGCTGTTAGCCGCCGACAGACCAAACATCCTCCGACACTGATGACATTTTCCTTTTCGGTCGTTCCAGTTCTGTCACTTTTGCGTTTTCGAGCCACCAGGCGACGGAGGCCAGACGGATCCAGGCTCACTGATGTGGGCAGAGAAACTCACCTTTAAACCTTCTGCTGGCAGGTTTTCAGTCCAAGCTATCGGGAATTTAGATCGACTGCGAATCCGGCTTCGTCTGGCAGGTTTCTACCTTCTGCAGACAGGGACGGATTAGGAAGCAACCGGCTTCGTGAAAAGTCCAACAGAAACACAAACAGTAAAAACCACGCCAGGAATAGTTTGTAATTTTTTTTTTTTTCACTGAAATGTTCCTTAATGTGTGTTTTTTGTTTTTTTCTTTTGCTTTGAATTGATATATTTCTGCTCATTTGAATCAAATTTATGTAGCATTTTGAGGGGGGAAAAAAGGTTTCCTTAGGATGTAATCTGAATTTTATTTATTACTTCATGTCTTTTTCTTATATTATGTGTTTCACCAAGGAACTTTGCGTACAAGTCATTTTGCATCTAGAGTGCCAAACCTTTTTTTTTTCTCTCTCTCTCTCTGTGTCCCTGGAAAAGATGAGTTAAAAAGCTTTAAAATAGATTCCTACTTTACTGGAGTAGAATAACTTCCAACTGATAAATTTAGAATAATCCACTGTGTGTAATTAGAGTGCAGCACTTAATCTTCCTTAACATTTCAGGAGCTCGGTGCAAACAAAAAGTGAGATCATCACAGCGTTTCTCTAAATCCTTCGGAGTCTTGTGTTTTTCTGCTCACGTCACCCTCAGGACTGATGCGACCGTGGAAGATGTTTTCTGGCTCAAAGACCGAATAATGTGCCTCATTTTCAGCTTGGTGGGAGAACAGATTCAGATTTCAGATCTCGTGGTATTTCTAGAGGTTCCCGGGGCTCTTTGGAGGGGAAACAGGCCCACAGCATCACTGGTCATCCACCGTACTTAACAGTGTTTCCACATATCATGTCTGCTGTCTGCTAGCTCAGTCTCAGCCTCATGTTTACACTTGTGTATCTTTTGTCTTTAGCATCTTTAATCTTTGCTATAAATCGTCTATTTGATTTTGTCTCACCGTTATTCCTGTACATTTTGTCTCTTTCTGGGATATAAATTATATTTCTCGGCTGTCAGACTCAGGGTGCCCTTTGACCTCTTCACTCTTTCCTTTGCAGCTCACTTGTGTGATGTCAATAAACGCTGAAAAAGAAAATGGACCTACCTGTAAAATATGTGAGCCACATCTTGTAGAGGTAAAACAATGTGACAATATGACAACTGCATGTGTCAAATAAAGAAGAAATGTTGCCTTTTCTTCTGTCAGCGAGGTAGGAGTTACAGAAAACATATCATCTTGGTGGATATCGGGTTCTGGTCAGTTCTGGAGAACCGGGTTAGAGGTTTGTTTTGGAAAAATTGATGGGGATGGGGAGAAAGAGCTGGACTGAGTTTAGATTCAGAAGCAACTGCAGATGCACAGATCATGATTTTTTTTTTAAATTCAAGGTCTGACCTAATAGTTCAGATTTTCACTTATTCTGATTTTAGATGCTTATATTTGAAGGAAATTTAAAGCTATAATTAACCAGTCAGGCAGACAAATTCCTTCTGAGATCAATAATAAAGTTTAATAAACTGTAAAGCCAATATCAAGAGATGCGCTGATTAAGCTTTCTTTGACGTCTGATCTGATGATTTACAATTTTTATTCCAAGGATTATGACACATTAAAAAAAAAAGTTCAAATACACCATGAGCTAAAAATGCATTTATCTGTTTGGTGCTACTTGTGTGATTTATTACAATTAGTTAGTTTGCTCTTTTATGTTTGCCTCCTTTTATGGTGGCCCATAGTAAAACTCTGGAAGTTGTTTGTGGCGCCCCTCGGACCACTGCCGCCCTGGGTGGAGAGCCACATCACCTGTAACAAAAATGTCAAGTAATGATTGACGTTTCATTACTTACGTAACCGTAAAGTGTTTTTTTTTTTTTTTTCCAACTCTAAAGGTGGAGTAACGGGAAAATGTTGATACTTTTAAAGCGACAGTCAAAAAATTTGACAAAATAAGTTCCGTGTTTACAAAACTCAAAGAGAGAAACTGTAGCAGCAGCCTCCAGATATTACTGAAGTATCGGCAAAAGAGCATTTTGTACAGTAAAGCCGCTCTCCGGAGTCGTTCCCCCGTCTCTCCCTCCCAAAAATAAGTAAACGTATTTCGTTGCTGTACACTTCCGGTCTATACAGTAAGACTTGATTAACTGTAACCCTACTGCAGCTGCGCACAGGTGAGTCTCATTAAGCGGCTAGCCAGCAGCTAACTGTAGGATATCTTCTTAGCATCGTTTCTTGATTAGGAGAAATTTGATAACTTAAAAAAAAAAAGTTCTGGTCTCCTCCTCCTCCTCCTCTTCATCCATATTTACCACTTTCCCTCGTGTCTCTCTGTAGCGGCGGACAGACTTGAGAGCGGAGGACAGCTGCGGAGGAAAAGCCCACTCCGGAGCTCTGTCGTTTCTCTCCACTCCCTCTTCTGTGTCTGCAGCTCCAACTTCTCGCTCTCGTTTTCGTGCGCGTAAAAACTTTGGCGAGCCGCGGTCTCCTCCTTCCCCTCCGTGCGTAATTCTCTGGGAAGTGCTTTGAAAACTTGCGAAGAAGTTTCACTTTACTTCTCCCACCTGTTGCTGAAGCGGACGGAGCAGAGAACAGGACTCTTATCCCGGCGGGACGACTTGGGGACTGACCCGGACCAGGGTCCACGGTGGGCGCTCCTCCAGCAGCAGCAGCTGCCGCCTGCACACCGCCACCGCCTCCCTGCACCGCCTCATAAAAACGGCCGCTTTTGTGACCAAGAGGAGGACTTTAGACATCGAGGAGTGAAAGGAAAGAAAAGAAGGGAGGAAGGGGTCCAGAAAGTGACACTTGAAGGAATCTGTGCGCGTCTCGTAAAAAAAAAAAAAAAGCAGCCTGAAAAACAGCGCTGCGTGTGAAGTTTCCAACCGGACAGACAGACTTCAACACCTCGGATGGTGGAAGGAGATTTTTCTTCTTTTTTTTCCCCAGCAGAGCTGAGCAGCATTTCTACTCCAGAGAAGAAGAAGAACAAGAAGAAGAAGAAGAAGAGAAGGTAGGAACTGTGGTTTTGTCTTATTTTATTAATAATGTTTGAGGAAACGCATTTAGAACTTTGGCTCATTTCTATCTGGCTTCACACGTTCCCAACTTTTCCTGATGTTTCTTTTAAAGTTGATTGTCCTGAGACCAGGGCCGAGTCTAGAAAACTTTCAAACGGGTGGCCAAGTGTCAGTGTTGGGGGGGCCGGGTGGGCACTGATGGGTTTTCTGAATGCCAAAAAAACAACAACTTTTGTTTCAGGGATTCCAACATTCATTTGGTGCATTTTATAGTTACCCACCACCCAGGGCATTATCGTTTTAGGGGGCGGTACAAGCACCGGGTTCATCACCCTGATGTTTTGAAATAAGCTCTCGCCTCCAATTGGAACTACTTTTCTTCAGTTTATTACATTTTTACCTGAAATAAAGTTTAAAAACATAAATGTAGGTGATTATGTCATTCACCAGTTAGCATACGGACTATGTTGGGATGCAGTGTTTGCAACCTGCCACTTTATTTACATCCATTTAGTTATCCTCTGTTCTTTCCAGATGTGAATTTCTGAAACGGGTAAAGGTCTTTTTCCAGAAAACAAAGTCTAAAATTTTGACTAATAATTGCTGACACTATGTGGCCATTTGTTGCTTGTCTTTAATATATATATATATATATATACTTTTTTTTTTTGTGGTTTGAGTTGACAAAATAATCTCTCATGTATTGACAGCAACACACCAGCAGAATTTATCTGAAACGCTGAATAAAGATTAACCCTGAACTCATTTTAATCTGCTACTTTTGTGTAGAGCATGACCCTTCAAATTGTTTAGTTTCTTTTGTCCTTTCTGTCCTGGTTTTGTGCTGTTCGTGGACACTCTGTAGTTACAAATGTATTTTTTTATTAAAATGTAGCTCTCAGTAACCCAAGAAATATATTTTTTTTGCAGATTGTTGTAGTTGGTGCCCTGATACTATAAGGTTGAAGTTTTGTTCCTAATTGTTTGTCAAATTAGGAGATGTACATGAGGTAGTGGTGCTGTGATTCAAGGCAAATGAGGAGGATGCTTGTGATCGTTTTCATAAAACACAGGAGAAAAAATGAGTTTAATGTAGCAAAAGATGCACGAGTAGAGAGTTTTTACAGCATTATTAATTAGTGGACTTACCTTGTCAACGTGGAGAAACCTTTTGAAAAAACAAAACAAAACTTGGTGGCTAAAGATGATGGCACTTGGAGAAGAAATCTTTATCGAGCTGGTTAAGCACGCGAAATAATTCAGGGTCAAAGTTGTCTTCCTTTTCTTAAATCCACAGACGTATGTGAGAACGCCTGCCGCCCCACTGGGGGCCCCGGTCGGTGGCACCACCGCCTCAGAGTTCAACAAGTTAAACTCTGTAGGAGTTTTTCGATGTAAATGATGGGTTTGAACTTGAGCGCCGACTGCGTGAGTTATTCAACTCGCAGTCAAGGTGAAAAAGGGTTCCGACTTTATTCTATCTGAATTTATAGAAATTCATGTCCAAGCCTAATGTTTTCATTGTCACGGTCTCATTCCATATGACTTTGGCTACCCTTGACAGTGGTGAAAGGCAGCCTATCTGCGTGTGTGTGTGTGTGTGTGTGTGTGTCTGCCAACCCCATCGACCTAAATGAAGGCAGCTCTCCCGCTCTGCGGTGCAGACCAGGACTATTTTGGTCGAAATCTTGCACAAATGTTTCTCTCAGTATAGAGAAATTGCTCTGCCTTCATCTGGGCCATGCAGGGACTTGTTTGAAATCCAAGTCTGACTAACTGCAGCTCTGAGGGAACTCTGGACCGAGTTCACCATTCTGACAGCTATCATAAAACACACAAGTGTCTGCAGTGACTCACTTTGTGTGAAAAGCTTTCATATAACAAATGGTATAACTCGTTGATTCACTGCTGCGCGTATGCATTTGTGATATATAAATATGTATAGTACTTTTGCAGCTGTAGACGAGGAAGAGACGCTGAACATGGCTGGGAGCTATAGAGTGAAGCATCGATATTTTCTAAGATTTTTTTTTAATTTTTTTATCTAAAACGATCCCTAAAGATTTATCTAAATTATCAAACCAAGAGGTTGGTAATATGGCAAACATTATGATTTTTTTTTCTCTTTTCTTCAAAAATAATCAAGATTTAATCACAATTTTCATATATGAAGACATATCCAATAATCACAACGGAGACCAAAAATTGTGGAATGAAGGGAGACAAAAACGGCCAAAGTTTTTACTAAATGTAGCGAAAAAGCATGAAGCATCAAATGAAGGTACAGAGTGAGCAAAAATGTATATTACTGTATTCAGAAGGTTGAAAACTGTGAAGAAACTCTTGTACAAAATTAGAATTGAACAAATTCATAATTACATACGTAGAATTGATCTTAGTGGCCAAAAATAAGAAACGTCACTGTCGTGTCTGTTGAGCCTTAATCACATTTTCTATTTGTGGACATGAATTGCCATTTTGTATTTCAGTTATTTCTACTCTCTTGACATTCTCATGAACTCTTCGTCTTCTTTCTTGGATTTTATACTCAGTTTTGCCCCAAATCCTTCTCACTCAAAGTGTTTATGAACCATCTAAACGCAAGAAGCCGGTTGTAAAAGAAGATAATCGAATGTCTGAGGGATTAAAGCTTCTCTGTCAAACATTCTGCTCATTCTGTCAACAAGTAGTTTATTTTAAACGGTGAAATTGCTCTGTGTGAGTATACAGATGAGCAGTGGATACATTTTATTGGACGGAATTCGTTCAACAATCTTGTTTTATATGTTGTGAATCACTGAGACGGATTCGTGCGAAACGCAGCAGAAAAAGCCCGAAGCTTGTAAAACCGCATGCATCGGCTGCAAAAAGGACCCGAGAGGAAGTCGGGGTCGTCTCCGGCGGTGACGTCTCCGGCCGGCCTCGTGGATTTCAGGGTTTCAGAGTCTGATATCTTCATAAATCCCTGAAGCCCGCTGACAACAGGGCTGATAAACCCTGCAAAGAGGAGAGGAAGTACACGTCTGTGGGCGTGTTGAGCGCTGGGGCCCGCTGTAACGTTAGATGTGTAGATAGGGGTGGCGAAAAGTGTTGCTGTCAACAAGTTAGCCATTAGAGAGAGATAATCTCTCCTCAGTCCACGTCCCGGCCAGCGTCTGCTCCTCCTCCCTTCTTTTCATGGTGCATTTTTATTTATGCTGTTTGGGATTTCTTCTACATAGTTCAAGATAAATGCGTAGGGCTCCTGGCCCGTTCAGCAGGAGGCCGTAAAAAACCGGCCCCTCGCTCTGACTCTCAACCTTTACGTCTTTTCCTCAAGTGAAGCCTACCTGAGCGTCTCGTCCCCGCAGGACGCCATAATTAGGGAATGCCAGCTTGTCCGTTTGTCTCCTGCCCGGACATTTGAGAAGATGGCCTTTCTTAAGGTTACGCTGTGGTGCGTTTGTGTTGGCATTTTTATGTTTTTTTTTTTTTACATAAAAACCCCTCAGGAAACAGGGGATGTGTCAGGCATGTGTGTGTCTGGTCGCTCCTCTGAGCTTTAATGACCAGGTTGGACTCCCAGATGGTGGTCTGTGTGAAGAGGATGGTCTCTTCAGATGAAGAGTAGGCATTTAAAACGCTTTAATCTGATTGGCTGGCTGCATCCTGGAAACTGCTCCCAGTGCAGCCTGGTGAGTGCTTATCCACTGTGGATAATGATGACTTGGCAGAGAAAGAGATCTTGCGCACTTTAGGATGATTGCAATGCTATAATTTCATTATCTTTTTTATTTATGTATAATTCATCAGACGTGGTATTGATGACAAGGTGAAGACTGGTGGAAAATACAGCGCAGATGAGGTAAATGCCTTTAGAAATAATCAGAACTGCTGCATAATGATAGATGCAGGTATAGTCCATAAATCCTTGGTGAAACCATAATAAAACAGGAACATCCAACCCACATGCTTCTCCTGCAGCAACCCCGAATCTTCAGCTGTTCTTCTTCACGTCTGTCTTTCTGCTTCTCATTTGTCCTTGAAGCTGATTTTTCCCCATTACTAGATTTAATAGATTTTGTATCTGATTTTTAGATTTATTGATCCATTTTCCTTTCTGAAAACCCCCCCCCAAAAATGTCTCCATTAAAAAAAATCTGAGGTTGTAAAAATTACTTTATTGCACAGGGCCTTGTAAAAAGCAATCAAACTTTTTTTTATACTTTGTCACATTACATTATGATTTATGTGGCACTGAAGAATAAGAATGCATGATTTCACAAAACGACTAAAAATATAAAGCTGAAAAAAGTATCTACTAATATTCTCAAAATCTGCCATTTATCAGAGAAAACAGAGGTTGATGGTAACTCTGAAGGATCTACAGAGACGCAGCTCCGTTCGGTGAAAAGGACAGCTATTAGTCATACACTCCACACATTTAGTTTTCATGGCAGAGTGTCATTAAGTAATTGCTGAGAGAAAGCCATAACAAGATTTGTTTCCAGTTTGCTTTAAGCTATTGAGAAGACACAGAAAAAACAAGTGGAAGAAGATGCTCTCGTCTGATTTACTCAAATGTAGAGGAAACCTGACCTTGCTTATAACCCTGACCGCACCGTCCCTACTAAATCAGAGTTAAAATTCAAACTAACGTAGTTTCCGTGGACAAGCAAAGATATTTGGGAAAATCAGCAAACTAGACAGGATCGTCTTGACCTAGATTTAAAGCTTTTGGTTTTAATGTAGCAAAATGCGAGTTGGCGAGTGTCGACAAGTGCACTCTAGCAAGGTCGGCTGCTGTGTTTCACATATTTTTGTCAGGTTTGAAACAATGAAACGCGCAGTCCAGCTTCTTGAGCCAGAATAATCGTTTCAGCAAAATGAACGCGAGAAGCTAAAACCTCGGGATAAAACGTCTCGTGCTTCTTGTTACTGAAAACTTTCAGATTATTCAGATTGCTTTTCCTCTAAAAAACCAACTTAAAGATGAGAGTTAAACTACAACAGCAGCTTCGTATGACCGTTAATGGCCCAACTCTGAATAAATAAAAAGTAGCGAGTTTTCGGTATCAGCATATTTTCCATTCGAAGAGGAACTCTGGCTACAATTTAACTTGCAGCACAAACATACAGCTGTGTCATTTCCATAAACATTGGGTGTTTCGCAGATGGTAATTGTTTGTCCTTTCCTCCTTCTTAGAATCATTAAAATATCTCTGCTGCGCTCTGTTGCAATATAAAATAAGCTGATGCCTGAACTCGGAAGCATCAGTCTGCTGCGAGTCTCTGTGTGTGCTGACAGTACACTGTGGTCATGTGGTCATCATTATGGTCAAACTCAGTGTATTTCTGCATGTATCTGCATGCTCAGATTCTGACTGCTTGACCACCAAGCATGTGTTTGTCAGCGTGTGTGTGTGTGTTGGAGGGGTGGCGGCAGCGGTTAGCAGCTATATCCTACCAGCTTCCTGGGCTAATAGTAAAAGCGGTTTATTGGACACTTTATAGCCCCTGAAACCGTTTTATAAATCCGGTGGCTGGTGAGGGGGGGGGGGCAGTCGCAGTCCGGCGAGCCACAAGGCAGGTCAGTATGAAAACTACTGCATCCCTGACTCCAAGGGGGAGAAAAATGCTTCTTCTCAGCGCCGATGTTTTTACAGAATTGCATCTTCATGGCCGGGGAACTTTTTGGAATTTAAACAGTGTGACAGGCAGCACAAACTGGGCCAGTTACAGTAAATCTATCGTCTAAACATCTCATAACACAGAAAGCCTTTCTCTGCTGCTGCAGCCTCTTTACTTTCGCTCATTTTCCTGTCTGCTCCCCTGATCCAGAGCTGATAAAACTATCAACAGCACACCTGCGGCGGGGTGAAATGTCATCTGCGAGGACGGTACGGACTGTTAACTTAAACAGAAATATAATGATTTTTAGAGCAGGCTCACTACTTTCACTACTGACTTTTAAATGTCGAGACTTTATTTGCTGTTATAACCTCTTCTTTTTCTTTCAGTTGATTTATTTGCATGACTCATTAAGAGTACAGCTCTATCAGTTATTACAAAAAGAAACTTTAAGCTGTGCGCTGTTAATATCTGCATTCTCTAAATATTTCTTTTGGGCACATTTAGGCAAATGTGCCCAAAAGGCTGCCCTTTGTCACCGATTCTGTTCATTACTTTAATGGACAGAATTTCTAGGCGCAGCCGAGGTGTTGAGGGGATCCGTTTTGGTGGCCTTAGGGCTCTTCCTTAGAGATAGGGTGAGAAACTCGGTCATCCGGGAGGGACTCAGAGTAGAGCCGCTGCTCCTCCACGTCGAGAGGAGCCAGTTGAGGTGGCTTGGGCATCTGGCAAGGATGCCTCCTGGACGCCTCCCTGGTGAGGTGTTCCGGGCACGTCCCACCGGGAGGAGGCCCCGAGGAAGACCCAGGACACGCTGGAGGGACTATGGCTCTCGGCTGGCCTGGGAACGCCTTGGAGTTCCCCCGGAGGAGCTGGAAGAAGTGGCTGGGGAGAGGGAAGTCTGGGCCTCCCTTCTGAAGCTGCTGCCCCCGCGACCCGACCCCGGATGAAGCGGAAGAAAATGGATGGATGGATGGATGGATGGATGGATGGATGGATGGATTCAAATTCTTCTTCACAGGTTTAACAGTTTGAAACTTAAAACAAATATGCTGAGCTTTTTCAAGCTTAACTTAAGGAAGGATTTTAAATCCTACTGCAAAGTCGTCTTGCTGTGCACTGCAATTATGATCAATACTTTGTCATGGATTACTGGATTAATGCAGCATAACATGAAGAAGTCTAGGTTACTTTTGTAGAGGCCATTTGGCTCTAGTTTTCCTAACCTAAACGCTCCTTGTCAGGTGTTTTCAACGTGTAGGAGAGCAAATAGACAGCTTTGACCTCTGACCTGTCCAACTATATTATTACTCCAAACTTGTTGCTGTTGCTATACTTGCTTGTTGCTGTTCATGCTGGTGGAGTTGATCTGCTCTGATTTGAGCCACTTTCTGCTGTGACCGCAGTTCATTTAGCCTCCTGTACACAAAGTCTCAGGGCTTAGTAGACGACTCTGTGGCAGTGCATCATGTTCAGACCCAGCCCATTAATTTCCCAACTTTAAATCATCTTACTTCCTTCTTCTTATTTTGCTTGGCCTATAGTCTCCTTTCTGGCCGTAGCTTCTGACATAGACTTGGTGAAGTTGGCTACATCATTACAGTTACTTTTCCCGGTTTATTTTTTTCCCCATGTTGTGCCCATCCAGTAAGGGCTCTGGCGCCCCCTAAGGGAGACGTACCTCAAACTTTGCAAAGCAATGCTCCATAGAGCCTCTATTGGATTAAAGTCAGGAAAATGTGCTAGTCTAATGTTACCCCGGTCAGTTAAAGCATATATTGGTGCCTGTGGCAGTGCTGACAGGTGCCAAGTCCTCTTGGAAAATAAAATCAGCATCTCTGTAAATTTTGTGAGCAGGGAGAAGCATGAAGCGCTCTAAAACATCCTGCTAGCTGGCTGTGTTGACTTTTGACTCGCTGGACCAATAGCAGATGAAATGGCTCCCCAAATTATCACCAACTAGAAACTCAATGCTTTCAATATCCCTGTTTTTTAGCCACTTCCTTATTTTTTCCTTCCACTCAACTTTCCAATACGGTGCTTGGATGCAACAAGCAGCTTTCTGAGAAACTGAGTTTTGACTTTAACTTGCTATAAGCCATAATCTTCAAAAACAACGGAAATGGGAGTATTTTTCTGCTGGTCCAGGGATAAAATAACAAAACCTTGAAAAATTGGGGGAAAAATGTTATTTGGAAGCTTTAATAAAATAACTGATTATTTCTGGCTGAACATGTTTTCAGGCAATAACTTACAAAGTTCTTTTCAAGTACTTCGTTTTCCAAGTAGGTACCCATAACACGCATAAAATTACTCATTTTAGACGCATTTAGCTACTGACCATGTTCTTTTCTTACTTTTGGGTTTGAACATTCAATCATAAAGAAGTGTATGGCCTGTGGATTGTGGTTTGGCTGCTCGCTTTTCAGATGACATAAACCTAGTTGGCTTTAAAGACGCAGCATTACATATAATTGTCATGCCGGTACATTTGTTGATCAGGATAAGCCATCGATGACCCTGTTTTCCTGCCAGCACTAAGACTCGTTCCCAGCTTTTAGTCTGGCTTGGTTACAGACTAATTTAACCACTAGAAGGAAACTGAAGTGCAACTGCTGATGGATCTGTTCAGTCTGTGTAAGTTTCTGTGTTTTCTGGGCAAAAAGAAACGGAGAGACGAGACGTGTAGGAGTTTGGGTGAAGACAGACCTGGTGGTCAGTCAGACGAGAGGAAACGCTGCCTCTTACTGGTCGCTTCTTGCTACTACAACAGATCAAAGGAGCACAAAGTTCCACTTTCTGCTGTGTTTTGTGATCTTTACTGTCATGGAACAAAAAGCGAATGCTAGAAAATGTGTTTATTTGCTCACTATCTCTAAGGTGGCGTTTTTATTAATATTACTGCATAGTATTGTTTCTGTAGAAGATACAAAAAGCGGAAAAGTGGCGACTTTCAAGCAAGCTTATCTGCAGGGAGATGCGCTTCACACATTTGTCCCTTTTTCTTCTTGCTTTGAAAAGATACTCTGAACTTTCCACATTTATTTGCGTATTACACCCTTAAACTTCAATTTTGATAGAACAATTTATTTGATAGAACATAAAAAGTAGCATAAACTTGTGAGGTGGAAGAACTATAAGAGGATTTCAAGTCTTTTGCTAGATGGCTTTATCTTAAATCGGTTGGAGAGATGTGTGAACTTATCTTTTCAAGGATTATTTATCGGCGTTAAAACATCAAAATACTTTCACCCTAAAGCTTCTTCTGCAGTATTACTCTATTTATCTTCTCCATTTCCATCTCTGCTTAAAAACAAAACATCCCCACAGCATGATGCTGCCACTACCTTGTTTAAGAGCTGGTTTTAGGTTAACATACACTCAAAGCTTTGCATGCAGCTCAGATTGATTTCATCTGAGCAGAGCACCTTCTTCTGTGTTTTCTGTATCCTGGAACCAAAACTGTTGGTTTTACTGAGGAGCATAACAGTAAAAGGTGCTTAAATGCATGCCACACTTTTAAGATTTTAAAACCATATATCTTTTTCCTTCCATTTGGTAATCATGCTCTATTTTGTGTTGGTCTATAACATCTCTCCCTTTGCTGTGTGTTTGTATGTTGGAGTAGTTTTAATATAATGAGATTCTCAGCACCCAGGTGCTCTTTCTAGATAATTACTGAGTGTTTTTTTTTTTGTTTTTTTTTTCTGTAGCCAGTCTTGGAACCAAAGCAATACCCAATCTGTCAACACACTTGCTGTGCTGAGTGGGAAGGGGGAGAGAGAGGATCAAATTAAAATTTATTCCCTCTATCTTGTTTCTGAGCCCCTCCCTGGCTCTCATCCTTTGAATTTTCAATCCGTCATGCTGCTCTCCGTCCTGCTCGCGCTCACCTTTTTATTTCCTCGGCAATCCTTCCTTCTTTTTATTTCCTCCCCAGTCTGCCTATGAGTCCCACGCTCCTGGCTGCTTTTTGAGCTCAGACGAAGGAACAACGCAACATTAGTCAGTCATCTGGCAGAAAGAAAAAAATAATAGAAGTCAGAACCAGCAGACAACATTGATTTACACGCAAACAGGCTCACACGTGCACATATTTTCTCCTGCAGAACACATCCATCAGTGATTGGCTGAATTGATTTATTAGGAAGCATGGCTGGGGGTGTCTGCAGGGCGGACGGAGAGGAGCAGGGCTCTGCATTCGCTTAAGAGGGAGAAAACAGACTCTTTGCCAGATTAGCTTTTTAGATAACAAGAATACTGCTCTACCCCGGTTCACTCAGTTTCCTCGTGGCTTTATGACTCCATGCTGTAGTAACCGTTGAGTGGGCTGCAGGTAATTAAGGAGATGGTGCACTAATGTTAAGTGTGCAATCCTAAAATGAGGTAAACATCTCCAAATTGCACTGCTGGCTTAAAATGTGACGTGGTTTCAGTTTGTGTGAAAACATTACCATTCCTGCAAATAACTTCATCCAGTTGATTCACCCCGACTACGATCACGTTTCTGTATTACTGAACTTTCACCTACGTATTTTAACATATGCAGCTTATATGTTCCATCATTATGTCCCAATGAGGTCATTCCTGCAACCCCCCTGAGTAAATCTGTCATTTGGGCGAACGGTCCGTCTTTCTTGCTGGCCATCATGCAGTGACGTGCTGTCGGTATTAAAACACACGGCGATGGCCTTTAAAAAAAGACTGTAATTTGGAAAAACATCTTTTTATTCAGCTATCAGGGCTTCAGCTGTTTAAAAGCAGTATTTTATATTCTAATTAATGAATAAAATGTGTGCCAAAGTAAGATGGGTTTTTTATTTTTTACTTCTGTTTCTTTTTCTCCCCAAGTGGAAGTTAACTTCACTTCCTCGAGGGTCAATGAGGTCACAGTTTCAAGATGACAACTTGTAGTAACAGTGAATGCAGACAGAGGGCGCTACATCACTGAAGCTCTTTATTGCTGGAGTGGACATTTGAAAAGAGAGAACTACATAAGGAAAGACAGAAGTGGGAAGGAAGGATGTAAGGGGACAGGAGAAAAACTAAACAACGACTGGAGTGGGGACAATTTAAATAAATGTAACATCTTTATTATTTCAACTCATCAGCCAAACAACACAGAGCCTCTGTTTCTTTCTCTCCCTAACAACTCTCCCTCCCCCATCACGTCTCATGGTTGGATCCAGGCCATTGGCTCCCTCTCCAGCAGGGCACTACCATCACTGACCAGCAGGGGCAGTGCAGCTCCCAGCATGGGGCTGGGGACAGGTGAGCTGATTATCAAGGTGTGCACCTGCAGGCAGCTTCAGTTTCAGGATGATCACATGACCATGCTGGAACTGGAAAAGTGTTTCCCACTCCCTCTTGTGGAAAACAAAAGAGGGAGTAAATGCTTGTGCATAAATGCTTCATATCATCAAACAAAATGTAGAGGAAAAATTCATGGCGATAACAAAAAAAATTTGAAAACTGCACTTTGAATTTATTCAGGCTATGTGAAGCAGTTGAAGCAATCATACATTTTCTATTACTAATCACATTCTGGCCACATCGAGGCCAAAGATGTGACATTATGATGTGGGCTTAAAGAGCTCAAACAGAAACGCATCATGCTCTGATTTAAACAAACTCAAAAACAGATGGGGACAAATAGTCACTGACATCTTTAAAACAACTTCAGTCCCTAAAACGACATGGAGATTTAACGTGATGCTATTTTATGAACCATTAAACTGCTCTTAAGTTACCACTGAATGGTTATTTATCTCAGACATTGTCACAATAGTTGCAATAGCTGAGTGAATCTGAGACGTCCTGGATGGTTGTGGTAGAGCTGCATGTTGTGACCCTGCACTTTAGTTCAGATACATTAGAGCTGGGCTGTGTTATGATCCTCAAGACTTTATAGATAATGATGAGTTTGGACCACTGTGAAACGGAGAAAATATTGCAGGAGCAAGTACAACTGTAGAGCTGTGAGTTCACTGTATTTATGTTTGATGTCCTGCTGTTAAAGTGGACTTGGTTTCCTTTACATAACGTTGTGAATGGCCGTTATTGTGCAATGATGACTGTCCTCAAAGTATTTTGGAACTGAAGTAATTAAATGACTGATGTATTCATTGGTTTACATTTGTGCAGAAAAGGACTTAGTACACACACTTGTGGTGCTCCATTTGTTAGGTTTTCTAAATTTGAATAATTTCAAGACTGTAGAAGTGCAGCTTGGGCTTGGCACTTGTTAAGCAAGTTGTTAAGAGGTCAATAAAGACATCTACAGTGAAAAGGAGATTTTATCTGCTTTATAATCTTGTTTTAATAAAAAGATTCTTAAAATACAGCTCAGTGCATAAATCAATTGTATTTCTCCTTTCTGGAGTTGAGCAAATGCAGAAAGCTAATTATTTTCTAAGACAATGCCACCAACATTGATATTATTTGAAGATGTGATCTAAATTCCCAAGACTAAAATAACTAGACTGCATATTTTAATTATATTGCTTCATTTTTTTTATTAAAATTATTATTATTCTACTCATTTTTCAGGCCAAAACTTTACCCAAAATCAGAGTTAATCAGTGATTGCATTAAATGTTTTAAAAAAAAATAATAATTTTTGCTTCAAACATGTAAAAGAAAATGTTCTGCTGTAGCCACAGTAACAGTCCAACCAGCAAACTGTGACTCATCAAAAGTCTGCACTTCTTTCTCCATCTTTGGCTTTTTGTTTCTCTGTCAGCAACTCTCCTCCCCCTCTTTCTTTCAGTCCCTTCCCCTCCTTCGACACTTTCGGCGCCCTCCGCCCCCCTCGTCCCCTTCCTCATCACTGGATACAGACAAACACCCTCAAATGCCCCTCCGGCTCATCTTTAGCCCTGCCCATCCCTCTCCGGGCGCTGTGCCCAGAGAGAGGCAACATGAGCCAGGCAAGGAGCCCCAGGCAGAGCCCCACAGCAACACCAGCACCCTGAAAACAAGCTCTAAGGGAAGAGAGGAGAAAAGGCAGAAAATGAAACGAGAAGGGGGGCAGAAAGTGAAAGGGTAAAAAGACGGTGGAGGAGTGGAGATCAGCATTAAAGGAGGATGAAGAGATAAGAGGAGGCAAGAGTAGGAGAGACATGCAGCAGAGGAGAGGAGACAAAAGGAGATTAGAAAAATAGATAGATCAATAGATGGAGAGATACAGATAGAATCAGAGGAAGAAAGATACAGAGAAAAAGGAAAATGTGTGAAGCAGAGAGGAGGGGGGGGGAAAGGGAGAGCTGGGCAGACAGCCAGCTTTCCCCCGAGAGAGAGGTCAGAGCAGCGGACACGTCTCTGGAGAGCGTGTGTGCGTGCGTGTGTGTGCGCGCGCGCACACACTGTTTGTTGTGAGTGTGGTTTGTGTGAAAGACGGTGGCAGCAGAGGGAAGGAGAGCCGAGCTCAGAGGAGAGCAGTGGAGCGCAGAAAGGAACGGTGCAAGATTTGTATAAGAAATAGTCTGAAAAGAGACCTTAAATGATAAAAACTGCTTATATGCTGCATAGATCTGTGTTTAAAGACAACACATTTGAAGGCTGAGGCTTATTTAGTCCATGTTATTTATTTATTTTACCCAACAACCTATGAAAACCAAGTGAAAATCTCATCCTGTTATTCAGTGCTGTAAGTGTTTTACAATCTGTTCACGTGTGCAATCTGCTGTCTCTTTTAGGTTTTCAAGTTTGGTTTAAGCCACATGTGTCAAACTCGAGGCCAGGGGGCCAAATATGGCCCACCATAGCTTTTTATCTGGCCCTCTAGAGTCTGGACTGTAAAGGGACACATAGACAGAAGCGTCAAGATAACAGTTTGCTTAAATATTATTCTATCAGTCAAATCAAAGCAGTTTCTATCTGTTTACTGCCAAATTACTTCAACCAGTCCCTCCACTTTCCTGCATGTTATCATAACAGCGAGTGATTAAAAAGTTTCATTTCCCATTATATATAAATGCAGATATTTCTAAATTAGTACCACAAACACTGGTTTTTATTGCAAAAAAATCCCAAAAACAATCACAAAATCCTGGAGGGACTGAAAAGATGTTCAATATTATTTAAGTTTAAGAATTTATTTATATTTTCATGGATTTTGGCAATAGATACTGGCACGACCAGCCCTTAAAAAGCATTCATGATCTTGATTTGGCCCAAAATGAAATTGAGTTTGACATCCCTGGTCTAAGTATTTACAGACATAAGTGGCCAAAAGTTTTCATACCCTCTGAATCTTTGCATTTGTCCCCTTGCAACTATAAAACTATGTGTTTTATTAATATTGTGTGTGTTGGGCCAACACAAGGTAACGTAGTCGAGGGCTTGTTTTTAAATGTGTCACAAACTGTTGGCGTGTGACATGTGTGCAAGTACATAGTTTACTCTCATTATCATAAACCAAGGATATAGCAGGTCAATGAACACTATCTGGAGGCCACAGCATTACATGACCTTGCATGCCACATGTGCTGTAATTCTCTCTCACACACTTGCAATCAAACACAAAGCTCCATGAAATCCTGGGGGTCTCTTCAAGGCCCCTGAATTGGTCATGGAGGGTTTGGAGAAATGAAGAGGGAGGAGACGATGGATGATGTTCAGAAAAAAAAAAAATAGAGGGTAAAATAAATTGAGGAAAAAAGCCCACAGTGAATCAAACACTAAAGTTAATGATATATGCATCTCATTTAAATTCCTGACTATCTGAGCTCACATCAGGAGCGAACTGAGGCCACATTTGTTCAGGCAAAAGCATTTCAGAGAAGCTCAGACAGAAATATGCAGTCATTAAAAGTTTCTAAAAATAGCACATGCGGGTCATATTAATGTTTTTATGCTATATGTTCTGGGTTAGTTTCACACTGACTGTGTCTGTAGCCGAAGATAAACAAGCTTATCTATGCAAAAATAAAACAGGGCAGTTTACACTTCCTAATAGGATTGTAATACCAGAAAGAGGCAAATCTACATAAATAATGCTTCCATAAGATTAAGAAGTCAGAGTACCCTGAGAAAACCCAAATACCCCCCAGGAGAACTTTACACAGAGAGGCTCCAGCCTGGATTCAAACCGAGGACCTCCTTTCTCCATGGTAACGGTGCAAACAGCTGCCTCTTAGTGTAGCTCTGAATGGTTTTCCATTTCATTTATATTACCAGCACGAGCTAATTGTATTCTAAACATCATATTTTTGAATCTTATTGTTCATTCTGTGAAAAATGTTTCTAAAAAGTTCAGTCAGGTGTCATGAAGGCTTCACTTCTTCTGCTTCTGGGTCTGATTTGAGGTCTAAAATACGGTTGTGTTGTTGCACATGTCTGCTGTTTTCATCTGGATAAAGTGAGAGGTAAGCTTTGAGCTGGGGGGGGCGTGGCCTGCAGCGGCTTATTTGGATTTAAAGTGACAGGAGACCCTAAAACAGGAGCTCAAAATAAGAAGAACTGACCAGACTGAAATATCATTATCTAACTTGACTTGGTGCACAATATGTGATGAGCATGTTTTGTTTTGCCCATAGATTTGTCTGAACCTGTTCAAGGAAGCATAATGGATCTCCTTTAACAACTTTTAGTTCACTGCATTAACGAACATCTTTCCCAACTCTGTCTGCGCCTCCTTGTTTGTATCCGTGAGACAACATTTCCCACTTTTCCCACTGACATGAGGGTTAAAAACATTTTTCCCAGCTCGTGTTGCAGCGGAGGATTGTTACGATTCCCGTCACCGACGGGATCAGAAGTGAATTCGAAGGTAGTTGCATAAAACTGGCTACTGATTCACTTCATGAGTCATCCTCCTTCTATAACAATTTCATTAATTTTCCCACCAACAAAAGCACGACTACGAGATAAAGAAAATTATGTTTCTTTTTGTGTTTATGTATGTGTCATTTTGGAATTTTTCAGCAGGGCCTAAGCACTTGTACTTGTGCATTTGTGTGCTTTCTACATCTGGGCTTGGGCAATCTGTTTTAAACTTGTGTATTCTCGAGTGTGTATGTGTGTACCCTGAACCCAAGCGAGATCCAGCGAGCATGACGGAGGATGACAGCTTGATTTATGGCAAGGCTATAAGTAGAATGACTACTGCTACAGAGTGTGTGTTGCATATGTGCATGCGTGTGAGAGGAAAACACGGCAGAGAGAGAAGAAGAAATGGCAGGATGGGAAGGAGGGATCACACTCAGAAAGAGGAGAGATGGAGATGGCGAGAGGAAAAGGGGGATGCAAGGAGGAGAGAGATGAGCTGAGCATGGAGGAGAAGTGGAGAGGATTGATGGGGGAGAGGATGATTGGAAAGGAGAAGGAAAGGGGTCAGAAAGGGCTTACTGTGATTGGAATAGGAGCACCAAGTTACTTGGCTAGATATCCCAGATATAAAAACTATATGCATTAAAAATATTTTTTAAAAGCGCAAGAGAAATTAAAGATTAGCTGATGTTTGCAACTTTGAAATGACAAGCTTCCTGCTGTTAGAGCTGTACCATAACCGGCAGTCAGCAATTTTGTGACATTAAATGATAAAGAAATAAAAGTTAAATTGTGATTGATTCTGCTCTGCAAATAATATAAATTAAAAAAAAAACTTGTTTGAAGAAATGCAAGCACTGGTATCCACCACAGTATCTTAATATTAGCTGTAGAAAACAAAATGTTTACCTTCCTCACCAGGACGTCCAGGCCAGTATGGGCCTAATTTAAAATCCAAAATAGACAATTTGATTGAGAGATGCTCCATATGCAGTCAAATCTTATGAAAGTTTCACACATCGGGGTAACAAGCAGCACAAACGGCAAACATAATTACTGCTAATTTCACTTTTCGACTATTATCCTCACTTTACTGCTGTAAAATTGTCCCGTTCTTTCATAATTTGAGCAGAAAATTTCTCCTTTTACTTTCTTGTCCAAAAAAATAAGACGGTTTGGAAGAAATAATACGGACTAACAATGTGTTGAGGACACAGAGCAGGGAGGAGGAAGGAGAGGCTGAGAAACCTGAGCAGCAGAGGTAGATGGAGAAAGAGAGCGCAGGCTTTGATCTATCTGTTGGTGGGAGCTGGTTTTGGCATCCAGCCAGAAAACCCCACAGCTCTCACACAAACACACACACACACATGCACACACACACACACACACACACACACACAGAGGCCAAACAGACACACACTCATAGTTAAGGCTCCAGAGCTTTGTTGATTATTTCTGCTGGGAGGATCAAAGACTCTCAATCCTCATCCTCCTCCATCCATCCATCCATCCATCCATCACCTATCTGTCATCTCAGAAGTCCGTCTGTCCAGACGTTCATCAAGCGGGTCATCTATCTTCCCATCAGATGAAATAAGCATGTCCATTGTTGTATAAATCTAACTCTCCCTTAAACTGACCAGATTTTTTCTTTTTCTTTTTTTTTTTTTATTATTTCAAACACTTAAAATTTCAACAAAAACAAGAACGGAATCTGAGTAAACAGCTCCTAGCAGGAAATGTCTAAGACATTAAATGGACAGAAAAATCTAGAAGTTTTTCCCTTGCAATAGATTGTTGCGCATTTGACAATAAATATTATTAAAAAAAAACATGTTAAATGACACATTATAAAGACTGTCGTGCAGAGTTTCCAGTGTCACCGTCATGACACAAAACTGTGTCACCTATTTATGGGAGATTAACTGAACTGCTTGCCATGTAAAAATGCTGTGCAGACAGGAACTGCACCACAGTAACACGATGCACATGCAAACCAAATGCACCGATCTACTGTTGCATTACCGATGCAGGCATTGCCGCAAAATCAGTTTCCTATCCACATCACCCTGCAGATTATCATTTTATGATAATTACACTCTAAATGTTGGATGAATGAGCTCTTATCAATTTGGGCAAATCTGGAAGAAATTCTGCAAAAATGTCATAAAATTCAGTTGCAAACCTTATTGATGGGGTAACGGTTATGAATGGAGAAGAATTAGGTTTATGTTTAGGCGCTATTGGGCTAAACTGAAGAAAAGTAAGAGTGTCCGTTGAGTTCATAGCTGTGGGTTAAAGTGGGAAAATATTGTTGAACGGGACGTAGAGTGACGTCAACAGCTGCCACCATCAAGGTCAGGATTGTGCGTTTTGCACGAGAGACGATTCAGAGGCACAGCAACATCTTCAGCTGTTGCTCAAGCTGTGAAGGAGTCGTTATCACTCACTTATCTCTTTCTGTCGCTCCCTTTGTCTTCATTTTTTTCCTTCTTGTTGGGTACCTTGCTGTCTCTCATTTAGATCTTGCTCTTCTTGGTTTGGAAAGTGGTCATGGTTCCTTAAAACGTTCTCCTGTGTTTTTCCCCCTGATGTCTGCAGCAGTCGGCTCCAAGCTGAACCAGCTGCTTATGAATTCTCTCTGTGTGTCTTTATTTCTGTGAGCTGTGGAGCCTGAAGGTCTAACCCGCAGTTGAACTCTGATAGGTGTGTGTGTGAGTCAGGGCTGTAAACTCTAACCTTTGACCTCAGGCGCATACCTGTCTGATATTACATCTATCTATCCATCTCTCCTTTTCCCTCTGTATCTATCCATCTCCATCTTTCTCTCTCTTTCTCTCTCAATCTCCATCCAGTCTGTTTTCTCTCTGGGGCTCTGGTGCCTTAGGCCGGATGTAAGGGTCATTAAAAAGGAGTGTGTGTGTGTGTGTGTGTGTGTGTGTGTGTGTGTGTGTCTGTGTGTGTGAGCAAGCACTCCATGCTGAAATGGAGGGCATTGGCCCTTCCTCCTCTGTCTGAAAAGGAAATACCAAATTACTGAGATTCTCTCTCCTATTTGCTTTCTCATTTTTCTTTTTATATGATAGACAGATATAGATATAGATGAAGTTAGCTTATACTGCAGCAAAGACCAAAACATTTTTTATACTTAAATCTATAAAAGGTTTTTTGTCCCTTCCAGAACTGGACAGGGAAACTGTTTGCAATAAGGTTTTGTGAAGTATTAGTAATAAATATCTCACCTCAGGGAAGCAGCAAACAAAACTCTAGTCAATCCGTTTGCTCAGGCTCTTCAATGGAAAGATAATCTTATGAAACTAAGCTCTAAATGATAGTCAACCACTATCTTCAAATGGGATACTTACAGCTTAGAAGTACTCTATATAACCCTAATTTAAAGTCTGCTTCTGAATTTTCAAGCACCAATTATCTTTACATTCAAAATCTGGCTAACTCTGTTGGTCCTTGTGGATTTGAGTGCCATGTTGTGTAAAACTTATACTGCTAAAAACACATTTTGATAGCTGAAAATGGGTTTTTAACACAATTTTAATGCTGCAAAGTATTGCCTCGTTTGTGTTTCTGTAGTGGTTTATTAGAGCTCTCTTTAGGTCTCGTATTAAAAAGCCTTTTTTACTTCAGCTATCAGTAGCAGAGCATTAATAAAAGACTAAAACTCTTATATTGGTGAGTGAATGTTAATGATCTACTCCAACATAAGGAGAAATGGCAGTTCAGTCGAAAAGAAAAACATTTTCTGTTTTCTTTTACGGCAAAAAGAAGCAGGAAGCCAGTAGAGAAAATAAGGAGGAAAGGTTGTCTGTGTGCTAGAGGTGTGCCATGGTGGCTGCCAGTCAGCCAGGCCGAGCTGAAGGGCCCCTGCTGGGGGTGGAGGGTTCAGGCGAGCCCCCTGCCTCCACCAGCCAACTGGAGTGTGCTGGGAAACAGAGGAAGAGGAGGAAGAGGGAGAAGAGGGGGGTGTGGAAGAAGAGATAATGATCCTGAGACAAGAAGAGGTAAAGACGAGGAAAAAAAGGAAAGAAATGGAAGTGGACAGCCATGAACTGCAGAGGAGGAGGAGAACGCTGTGTGATGTTGATGCAGAGAGAGAGGAGGAGAAGGTAGACCTGGAGCAGGAATGTAGGAGGAATGTAAGGAATGGAGGAGTTTTCCTCCGGCTGCAGACAGAAACGGAGGGAGGGCAGGAGATCCTGTCCTGCTCCTGCAGAGCGCCGCACGGCCACGGTGGTCGTTTGTGCTTTTTAATCAGATACACAGATGTTTTACAGATAAAGATCTGCCTAATCATTTTTTAAAAATCTGTCATATTTATGGGAATCTTAAATCAAACAATGTAAAAAGAAAAGAAAAGAAAAGAAAAGAAAAACGAAAATGTAAGGTTTGTTTTTGTATTTAATCCATTCTGGCAATTATTACTGCAGCTTGTTTTACACTCACTGTTTACTGCCAGCAAATAAGAAGTGATTCATGCTAAAGCTACCAGAATTTAGTGCTTGGAATAATTTAAAAGCAATGACAAAAAGCGGGAAGGGATTGGAGCTATTTAATTAGTAGGGTTTTTTTTTGTTGTTGTTTTAGCTAAAACATCAAAACAGGTCTTTGAACTTCAGTTTTTCTGCTTCTACATTCGTGCATGGAAGCTTGTCTTCTGTTTCACATGTGTACCTTAGATTGTCTTTAAACTTTAATGGGGCCTTTGCGGAGGGACTAGAGTCATTTCATTGTGGTGAGGATGAAGTTTAACACAAGCAATGTTTTATTTGAGCAGCTCATTCCAGCAGCAGGCTTTTACACGATGAGAACGTAACACAACAAACAAACCAGGACCTTTACATCACAAAAGCTGTAAAGTCACAATGCCTTGCTAACATGTTCATGTCGCTCAAACTAATGTAAATATTTTGTCAGTTTACAGCTCCAGACCTTGACTAAAGCTGAAAGGTTTTTTTTTGTTTTTCAATGGGAAAAATCTACAATCAACCTAAACAAAACCCAGTCTTATAAATAGCTTTGTCAGCTGATTAGTAAATGGTGTATCTTAAAAGTATCTTAAAATGGAAATGTAGAGCACAACTGTAACCTCATTAAGAAGTCCATTTAAATTGACACGAAGACAAAAAAAGCCACTGTTGAATGAGAACCAAATGAAGTTTAGCTACATGCTAATTCACAACACACGTCATTTCAAGACGCTTTATTTAAAAAAATCTATTGAATCCAATAATACTTGCATTGAAATTATCCCCAGAACACACAGGAGTCATGATTTCATAACATCTACATGTCCAAATACTGTACGTTCTGTATGTCTTGTCAAGCTTTTGGTTTTTGTTTTGTAAGAGCAACAGTACATGATGTGTGGACGAAAAATACATCACATAATAGCCCCATAAATTACACTAACATTTGTGGCCATTATGTCAAAATGTGGAAGCGTCGCAGGGTATGCTTATTTCTGCCCAGTGAGACTCTGTTTTATGTCACCTTTTAATTCCTCTGTTGCATTTTCTACCTTCTCTTCTTATTAATTTTTTTTTCTCCTTTGCACACACATTGGCGTCACTCAGGCGCAGCTTTTGCCAAAGCCTCTAAACACAGCGGGACATCTTTGTTTCCTCCAGCTCCTCGCTCTCTTAGGGACCTGTGCTACATTCTCTTATTTGTCCTGTTTTATCTCAAAATGTAGCCACTTTGGCATGTCTGTGTACATGTGCAGCGACAAAAAGCCCTCTCCGTTTGTCAGCTTATCCTTCCTAGATTTGGTTCAGGGATGCTCCGAGGGAGAGGAAGAAGATGACGGAGAAAGAGGAATGCGACGATAGGCAATTGAAGTGGGGTGATTCAGAAAAGGAAAAGCTTAATAATGGTAGATGACGGGAAAGCTGGAAGGTGAAGGTGAAGGGGAGGTGAAAACGGGTCACATGCATGACAGGAGAGGAGGTGGAGGAGGAGGATCTGGTCACAGAGCTGTAGTCGCTCTTTATGTGGCAACAAAAATCAATAGACCTGTCTGCATCCATGTATGTGTCTTTACTTTAAAAGTCCTGTCAGCACTATAATAACACACTATAGAATATACTAGGTGTATTAACATATTGTAAAAGCAATTATTGAAACGGTGAGTTGACTCAAAACATTTGCTCCTGTAGCTGCAGCTACAAAGAACTGGACTAAACACGGATGCACAAAGATTTACTTTTACGTTTGAAGTAAATGTAACATTTTCCTTCCTTCTCATAAATACAAAGTGCTTTGCACACATTCCTCACATGCGATTCCAATAAAACACACCAAAGATAGCTGTTGTAAAATGCACTGTCAGGACAAACTTTCACTGGAACAAAGTGACGTTTTCTTTCCTCTCCACGCTGTTCAAAGACTTTCCTTCTGGTGAACTAGAGCTGCATCCAGCTGTCGCGGCTAATTCAAGCCTGCAATTCCAGAAGTTGTGGAGTGAAATATTGATAAATTTTCATCAGCGACACACTTCACTGTTGGTGCACAAAAACAACAGGAAAAACATTAAAGTACACATAAGGAAGAAAGAGCCAAAATGACTTCTGATACTGATAGATGAAGCTTGGAGGGGCTCTCAATCAGCCGTAAACGCATATGTATGACTGATCAAGCTTGACTATTTGTCAGAAGGACTCTTTCATTCATAACTTAGCGCAGTTCATGTAACATTTATACCCTAACAAAGGAATATCTTAGCATCTCTTGTGTTTTTCTATCACTTTTCTCTCAGATGTTTCTCCCTTGTTCTCCTCTTTGACTTGTTTCCTCTCTTTGCCTTCCCTGCCATCCATCTTTCAGCTTCTCCTCCACTGCCTCCCTCTTCTTTTCTTCCTGCTTGCCACACACACACTGGCATGCTGACACTTAAACTGAATGCACTCACACACACCCTATTCCCTTACTACCTCCTCTCACCACCCACATAGAAAGGAGGACACATCCAGGCCACAAAACATACACACACACACACACTTGCACGCACACACACGTAAAGTACTTTCAGCGCTTTCTTCTTTACCATACTCAGCAAGATCAGATGTCAAGTCGACTGACACGGGGCACACAGAGGCAGTGTTTTTCCCCACACTACGCTCTGTTTCCTCCTCCCTCTTATAGAATGTGTGCATTTTTTAAAACCGTCTTACAAACACGGACGTGCACGTATTTTATTTTAATTTTATTTTTTTCCGTCGTTGCTTTTTAGGGGAGTCGGTGAAGCGATGAAGCAAAGAGAAAAGGACTGATGAGAAAGGGAAAAGTTGGAGATAAATATAGGAGCGCTATAGTCTGACTTACAGCTACGCGTGTAAGCGGAGCATCTAGCAGAGCACGCATGCAGGATGCAAGAAGCGGTTTGAGCGTGCAACACACATGCACAGGAAAGGGCAACATGAATAAATGCATTTCAAGCATGAACTAAAACCTCTGTGCACCAGAAGTCTCCCACACACCGGCAGCCAAAATGGTTTAAGAACTACATGCTTACATGGGCCACGCAATTAAATTAGATGCATTCTCTTGTAGGCAGCATATATGCATGCAGAATAAGCCTTTTCAGTGCTGCAAGGAAGATGTGTTAACACTTCTCCACATGGAATGGCGAATATAGGAAGTATGGATATAGCATAATCCCAACAGAGACTGCTGTGCTGTGGTTGCTGATGCAGTTCAGCGTCAGAGTTAGAGAAGTCAGACCTTCCTATATTTCCAGAGAAATAAAACCTGGAGCATATTTTCAGGTGGAAAAGAAGGATATTGACAAATTAGATGCATGAAATAAAAAAGTACTGCTGTAGTTTTAGAAGCAATACTTTTTACGCAATAGAATGTAGTCTGTCTACTTTAAGGTCTATATGAAATGTATTGACACAAGAAGCTGAAACCTACTTGGATCAACTTATTTCATTTAAACTTTTATTGTGCTTTTGTTTTCTCTTTGCAACCATGTACTTTGGTTTCTAGACATACAACTGCAGGTATTAGTTTTTTTTGTTTTTTTTTTAATGAAAAGCAGTTGTGCAACATGCATCTACAGTTTTTTAAACATGAATGCATATAAAATATTTCCTGCTAGTCGCTGGCAGGAAATGAGGCTCTTATGCAGCAGCTTCAATGCCTTGCTCAAGGGGAACGGCGGCCGGCGATGGAACGGAGAGTGGTTGTCATTCATTTGTTCGGCAGCCTTCCAGTGAAAACCACGCCGCGTTCACCTTACGGCTACTACTGGCCCTGATATATATTTAAGTGCAGGCTGCCATCAGCTGAACACACAAAACACACAGAGCAACACGGCCACAGAGCATGTGTACAAGCCAGATTTGGCTCCATCCTCATGTCTGCCATATGGTTGATTCCTCCCTGCTGTGCAAACCCTGCAGGCCAAACACTCGGTGCTCGTGTGTGGGAGTCCGATTGCGTGTGAAAGTGTGACGGAGCCAGCGAACAAATCAGAGCAAGAGAAAGAGCAGAACAATATCCATCAGGATGTGTTGTTGTTCTGGAGGAAAAATTCTGTCTGCAGTTTCAAAATGCTAACCGTGCGTCATTGTTCAAGTAAGGCCAACAGCAGCAGTTTACCACCAGCCTCAGTCATTTTTAATAAGGAGACGCTGGATCAAACATTAATATCCTCTTTGTTGGGATGCACAGTGCTGTGGTGTTTGGATACAGTTGTGTGGAAAAATTAGGGCACTCTGTGAAAGTGTGTTTTCATTAAAAGAAAACACACACACACTTCTCTACAATAAATTCAAACACCCTCAGTTTATTTCAACCTAACCTAACCGGGAAAGTTGGGTTTCTCTACTTGTCGGTATGGTTGAGGTGTGGATCTCCTCCCAAACCAAAGTTAGCAAATTAGCACATAATACGAATCATTAAAGTAGAAGCCAGACGTTGTAAACAAGCATTAATACATTTCTTCAGACGTGGTTTACTGTGACCACTGCACAATCAAAGTTTACACCACAGCAAATAATCAAATGCACCTGTTGGTCTGCATCTCAACTCGTTCACCAACCTAAACTTCTTCAGAGTGAAAATTTGACAAACGTGTTGGATGCCATTAAAATGATTTGAGTGGCATAAGATTATGCATTTATATATAAACATTGAACAAATTAACTATGACATTTAGCAATAGGGATTTCTACCGATGTGTCGACGGGGTTGTGATTAGTCGTGTGAGATCAGATTCCTCTGTGTGACAGTAAATATATTAACTAAACAAACTAAATTGGTTTGCACAGTGTTAAAAATAGACATGACATCCTGTTTCTCAAATTGTACATGTGAGGTGGATTGAAATTGTTTTTTATGAATTTACCACTGAAATCTTAAATAGAACCCATTTAATTTCAGCTCATTCTTTGACAATTAAATTAGTCAGATTTCGACTGGCCTAATAAGAAACCCTACCTTACCGTTTTCCTGTTTGGTCTGAACCTGGTAGGATTTTTTTTCAACAAAACCTGGCTGATGTTTGGAGGAAAGTGTTTGGCTAAAACAACAAACTTTTGCTTGTGTTTTGGCTCAAATGTTAAATGTTAAAACTGTTGGGGTTTTTTTGTTTGTTTGTTTTTTGTGGCCTGCAGAAACTGAAAATGTCAGCGTTTTATTCTGGCAGCCGAGTTTCTGACATACGCTGCTGTGATGATGGCACGGATGCCTCTGGGTGGCTGCATTTGAAAACTCACATTTTCCCCTGAAATTATACCTTCGAGACTCGAGCTTTTCAGACAATAGGAGAGGCCTCTGCAAAATCAGATTCGCTCAGACGTTGCTAAGAGTGCAGCACAAAAGGGATTCTAGGAAGTACGTCCAGATTCAAAGTGGAAATTTATCCTGAAGAAGAGACAAAAAGGGTCGTTAAAAATGCTTTCAGAACAGTCGGGCCAACAGTCCATCCTGATTTTCCAGACTTTTAAGACTTTAAGATTGTCCTTGGCAGAAAACAGGACCGTCTTCATGTTGAGCGTTCTTGTATAAAGCCGTCTGGAGCTAAATTTGACTTCTTTATAAGAGAAGAACATAATTGAGCTGCAAATCTATATCCTCACTGATGCTCAAAGGAAAAAACTCTCCGATTAGCCAACTTCAGGTTACCTTTAACTTATTAGCTTGGTAAAACAAATCCCACTCTGACCCAAAGTTCACTTTTGATTGGTTGATCCTTGTTGACATGGTGCAGGGTGAAGCAAGAGCCGTTAGAGCTGAACACCGAAGAAAGCTTTTGTTACTTGAGCGACTCAACCAGGACTAATCCTCAGATGGACTCCTGCTGCAACGCCAAGTTTATGTTTAAATAAAACTCGGTGAGCAGAGAGACCACCTCCGCCGCCGCCGATGGTCTCTCTGCTCTGTCTGAAATTGAACCCCGTGGTGCAACCGAAGCCCGTGCTGTCCAGATGCATATTTCACCTGAAGAGATGGGTCTAAAAGAGAGCTGCGTATCTGCAGAACCTGCAGGCCCTGGTGAGCAGCCGATGCTACATTTGGATCGGACCTAACATGCTCTTGTCCCATTCAGATGCTGGAAGGACTGAGGTGGATTTTATAACAGTCAGCTTCTCCCTTCCCCAGAAGATATTGCCTTTTGGCCATAAGTCCCCAAATGAAACTTTGAAAATGGTGTAAAGACTTAAATGGAGACTTCATAACCTGTAAGGTTTCGTGAAACATAGTTTTTGTTATAAAAAGAGTGAAAAAAGTTGGATTATTTACTGCAATTTACTAGTTCGACGTTATGCAACCAGAAGTGAATCGATCTTTATGTGATATTTATTTCTCTATTCTTTTGTAAACTGTTGAGTCTGTTAGATTTTGAACAGTTTTTGCCCAGGTAATATAAAATATCACAGTTATGAATGACTTATCTACAGATACGATTTAAAAATACGACATTATTTTGTGAGTTGCCGATGATTTGCTGCATCGTTGATGTATTTTCCAGTGAAAAGAGAAGGCAGTCGACTTTTATCTGCCTCGGTTTGAAACTAACCGGTGCGAATAGGTGGCGTTTCAATGGCTTGCTCCATTCACAAATTTCAAACGCATGCAGATCTTCATGGAGGCGACCGGCTGAGGAAGATGCTCTGATACAGAAATGAAGAGGAGGCAGTGAGAGCGGAGAGAAGGGGGACAAGAATGAGGTTGGACAGACAGCAGCCTCTGTGAACCTGCATAGACAAGCACAGTCAAGCTGCTTTTGTGTGTGTATGTGTGTGTGTGTGTGTGTGTGTGTGTGTGGGTGTGTGAGAGAGAGAGAGGCAGAGAAAGCGGGAATGTTTTGACAGCTCAGAGCCATCACAGCAGCAGAAGGCAGAGTGTGTGTGTGTGTGTGTGCGCCTCTGTGCAAGCAGGTCTTGTGTGGCTGTGCATGCACTGTATTTTTGAGTGAGTGTTTCTGCATCTGAGTGGAAGACCAAAAGGAGAGAAGGATCATTACATCCATCCAGAGACAAAGAGGGGAAGGAGAAGGCTAGCATTACAGTCGTGGATGGAGAACAGTTAGTCGTGTTTATGTCTCCTGCATGAAAGTGAGTTTGCGTGTATGCAGAGGACGCCTGCCGCCATGCAGGCCCGATCATGAATCAAACGTCGAGCGCCACTAATCCACACTGAACGGGAACACATGAACTCATGAACCTCGGCCTTCTTCACCTTCAGCTCACGGTCTCACTGGGAGCTGCCCTCAACAAATACACTCGCCTGAAGACGATTCTGAGCAGCTGGAGGTGAGATGTTTTGCTCAAGGGCACCTTGACCTGACCATATTACTAAATCTCTTTTTTTTCTTAAAGTAGACCATTACTAATTCACCTTCCCTGCCTTTTTTCCCAGCCAGGGTGAGCGCCGGTGCTGTTGACACTCCAGTCCCATTTCTTTGAGCTACTGCCCCCAGGCTACAGCTGCAGCAGCTGACGGCGTTTGACTTACAAAAAAGTGCTATTGTGAGCCGATAATTTTAATTCACTGTCTTTTGATCATCAACTCAAACGGAAAATAATGAAATAACTGAAAATCGAGCACCTACGACATCACCGGGAAGCAATGAGTAAATGGTTTCTGTTTAAAATAAAGCAAACCTATTGAAGTCTTCTTAGATTTAAGGCATTAAAACAAAGTGGGAAAAAGCTTGAATATGCCTTCACTGTTGCTCCTTCTGCAATGAAAAACCCAAAATGACCTCTGAGAAAATATGTAGACAGGTGCAAACATTACAAAAAAATGTCCTTGCAAAATATCGAAGTGAGAATTTTTCAGCTTTGGTGTCCTTGAAATACCGAAACTTTTGGTCTGTTTATTTTCTTTCCTTTGATTTAATTTTCCTTTTATTATTTTACTCCGGTGAAGCATGCTGTGGTATTGTCAGACTGAAATCTCGATTGTGAAGTCTGGTGTCTTCTGCTGGATAGTGTAACATGTCCCTCTCTACCAGCTCAATATTGCATGTTCAGTCCTGTAAAATGTATTTATTTATATTGCTGAAATCAAACCGTGTGTGTGAAGGGCTCCAAAGGCGGTTCTGCAGGCAAAGACAGTGTCATAAGTTTCTGAGCTGACTGGAGAAGCTTGAAGATGGATACAAATAAAATATGAGATTGAGTTTAATAACCGTACCAGCCTTTCACCGCTAGAGCCACTCACAACATGACTATTCTGATGATTTTCGTATTTGGTTCTTTGTTGGTTGAACATTTTCCCAAATACTATTAAAACAAAGATGTTGAAATCTTGTAAGACAAACAGTCAGAAGGTGTGGAAAAAGTGTCTGCCCCCTTCTGGATTTCAATTTTTTTTGCACAGCTGTCACCCTTGTTTCAGAACATGAAACCAATTTAAATATTATTTAGGAACAATTTTGGTAATTGAGAGCTATCAGCCTGGAAGAGGAAAGGGTTACAGAGTTTAAACAGTTTCTTTTCTCCAACTTTTTCCAGAAAAAAAAAAAAAAAGGAAAACTGCGGTATTCCGCATGGGATTCAAAGACTGAATCAGACAAGTTCCAGGAAAATGAGATTAAGAGTTGAATCTTCCTCCGACAGCCCGTCTTATACATGCTGTTGGCTTTTCCTACCAGACAACCAATGCACACCAGCAAACAGGCAACACAAGTGTTTGCTGTTTGACAAGGGTGCATGTGTGTCCTGCCCTTTATAGGAGGCTAAAAAATGTTTGTGTCTGTCTTTGGAGGTTAGATGTGGGGTGGAGGGGGGGGGGTTGCATGCGTGCTAACAATGTACCCGTGTGTCCCCTGTGTCAAAATCTGGCTAAATCAAGTGAAGCATGTTGTGTGTGCGTCAGGCCAGATCAATATGAGCTAATCAATAGGAGAAGACAGCTAGAAGGACCACAGGGACGAGATGCACACACCTGGTGTAAATGTAGCCCTTGTTTTTTATTCCACACTCGGTTTCCTCCCTTATTTTCTCTCATTTCTACTCCCATGTCTCATTCTCACCATAGTTCTTCAAATATTGTATTTTTTCAACCTCTTTCTGGCACAAGCACACACTAACTATCGCTCTCTTACTTTTTGCCAACCCACCTGACTGCACATTCCCTTAAACTACATTTTCTTTACGGATACAAACAACTTGGACCCAGAGACAAGAGCTGGTTTTATCTACCAGTTTGTGAAATAAACAATGATGTCATAAAGCTTTGTTTCTTGTATTTATGCAAAATTTACTGGCAGTCCTTCCAGTTAATATTTGCATCTGAATGTAAAAGACAACTTATGGCAAAATACTCTCTATTTAAATTCTCATACATGGGTTTCCTTTGAATAATTCATTTGACGTGTTTTTTTTTTTTTTTCCATTTTCAAATCTTTTAAAAGCTCAAGAAAAAGTCCAAGGTTAAGAAAATAAATTTTGATTTGCGTGACTACAAGGATTCAGTCTTTCCTAAACGCACGCTTTGCTGAAAACCATTTAATTTCTTCATAATTTATTAAAGATTTTTAACCTGTGTAACATCTTATCTATTGAATGTCGGTAAATTTTACTAATAATAACCAAAACAGATGCATGTAAATGAATTGGGAGCAGCAAAATCATCAAATCAAATCAAAAGTATTAATGACAAAACATTTCAAGATTACAAATACATCCACTGTATATGTAATAGCTTGGTCCGCTCTTGAATTTTTACAGAACTAATTCAGCCTCGTTTCCCTTACAAACTTAAAGATCTTAAAAATACTGCAAAAAAAATCTATTCTAATGCAAATAGATACTGACTTACGAGCCAAGCTAAAAACAGATGGGAATAAGCCTTCAGTCGGTGCTTCAATGCTCTGGGTCTCTGTTAAATTCACTCAGCATGCAAATTGACTGTAATTCACTTACTGAGTGATAAGAGTGCTACTCTGTCTCAGTAATGCCTTTATACGCTGAATATTAAATAACTCCATGATGGAAATGTCCTCATGGTTTGGATACCCAGATTGGCATAAAGTGGGCTGACCGGGATGTTGTCTTTGGTCCGACTCAGTTTTGTACAAAATTATACATCCTTCATACATTCAATTGTGACTATTTCATGCAATATCACAACTCAAAATCTCTTCCTTTGCCTCAAAACGACTGAATATAAATTGAGAAATAAAACCTGAAACGTGGTTTTCTTGATGTTGCTTCTTACTATTTTTCTTCTGTTTGCTCAGATTCAATATTCAAATCTTTCTTTTCTGCACTTTCCAGATCTGACTTTAAACAACTAATCTTTTAGCTCGTTAACTTTACATTAAATCTTTTCTACGACCACCAGTCAATTGTATTGAATGCAACATTGAGATCCAGTAAAACCAACATTGCAGACTTTATGCCATAGTTATTTTGTTTTTCAGAATAAAAGTAACTTTGGACAAAAACAACCTTTCACTATGTATTAAACTTAGTTTTTATAAAGTCTGCTGTGGTATTATAATCTTAATTGTCAGATTTATTTTGGATGCAAAAAAATAATTTGAAGTAACAGAAATAAAACATCTGTGTGTGTAATTAATCTGTATAGTGTTTACTCAAATAATTGAACTTCAAACTTAATAAAGGTCTGCACATCATTATTTTTCTCTCAACATATGTTTGCAGCCTTTAACCAATTACATTTCTGTCACTATTGTAGAAACCTTTGAGAGACATTGCTTTAGAGATTTGGAAATCTCTAGAGCAGAGCCCTGAAATGTTCTTGTTATGATAAAATCTGCTCGTTTCTTATAAAATATCTGTTAAAATCCATGCACTACATGGTTGCAGCAGGGATATTTTTCCTTGGGTATTTTTTTTTTTGCTTAAAAAGAGTGTGACGACTTTTACACAAACTGACGCAGGAGCTGAAAAGTTACTCTTTATTGATGCTTGAATGACAAGTTCAGCTGACAGGAAGATGGAGAGAGACAGGCACGCAAAACTTGTGAGCGCATGCATTATGCACACGCACCTTCAATCACACGTGCACAGGAAGACAAGCGCACACGAGCACAACACACCTCCCACGCTACCGAGGCACCGACTCTCCTGACAAATTGGAGCGTGCGCGAGCCTGGTTTGTTTTTGGCATTACGGCTCTGTCACATTTTTGTCAGGGCTGTGCGCGGTTCCATAGCGAGACAAAGAAAGCTAAAAAGAACACTCATGTTGTTCTCCAATCCCGCGTTCTCCCTCTGTCTCCGTCCTGCTTTTTACTGATGCTGCTCGTTGGGTTTGAAGTGGGAATGTGGAGCAGAAGTCAGCATCATGTGATGCATAATTATTAGTGTCCTATTGTTGCAGCCCAGACTGTTATATAATTCAGAGAAGACATCCACATTTTGATTGCAAATGAAGCAGTGTCCTATGGCTTTAAATAAAAGATTTAGTGTATTGTCTTCTCATCCAGTCTGTTGGAACAGTTTTCTGAATAAAATGCCTAATGCTCCGCATGAAAAGTTGGATGAATTCACATGATTATAGCTGAACAATGTGCTATTCAAACTAACCAGATGCAAAGGGGAAAAACCACAAACAGGTAAATCTAATGTCACTGGCTCTATAGTAACATTAGTAAAACACTCTTGAATTAAAAGGAACATAATTGCTCTTTTTTTTTTCTTTGCTTCTCGCAAAAGTCAGATGTATTTGACGAGAAAAAGCGAAAATAGATTTTATCCTTCTGTAGAAACAAGAATAGTCTGGCAGAGCATTGCCACACGGTTTACTGCACTCAACAAATTGATGTAAATTTTCTGGTATTCAGTTATTTTAGAGGGATCCAGGACTAGTTTAACATGTTGGCCTAAATATGTTGTAAATTCAACCTAATTGTTTTGTGACACATAAAAGTTCATTACTTCAAAAATTATGCTGCATCAACATTTTCACGAGTTTTCTGTTGAAACAAACATGATCAGCTTGTGATCTACTGTTTACTTTATTAGATAGAGCTAACAACATTAGCAGGAGCTAAAACCATTAGCAGGAGCTAAAACCATTAGCAGGAGCTAACATCATTAGCAGGAGCTAAAACCATTAGCAGGAGCTAACACCATTAGCAGGAACTAACACCATTAGCAGGAGCTAACACCGTTAGCAGGAGCTAACATCATTAGCAGGAGCTAAAACCATTAGCAGGAGCTAACACCATTAGCAGGAACTAACACCATTAGCAGGAGCCAACATCATTAGCAGGAGCTAAAACCATTAGAAGGAGCTAACACCATTAGCAGGAACTAAAATAAAATCAAAAGAAATGGGAAGATAATGAATGGATGTGCAAAGTGACAATGAAGCAACTTCAAGTCAACACACACTGTTTGGGAAAATGCATTATCTACCCAGAATGCACTGCATCGTAAACGATGCAGTGCATTCTGCATCGTTTACGATGCAGAATGCATCGTAAACGATGCATTCGTTTACGAATGCATCGTAAACGAATGCATTCGTTTACGATGCATTCGTAAACGAATGCATCGTTTACGAATGCATTCGTAAACGAGTAAAATGTCAGTAAAACTGACATTTTACTGAAATAAAATGTCAGTGTGACATTTTATTTAAATTAATAAAAACTAAACAGCCTGGACTATTTTTACTTTACATATGAAATTAATGTTTTTCAAATAATCTGTTGTTACAACTAGTTGTGGATTCCATTTAGTAAAACGGTCAATATTTATTGGCAGTGGCACCATTCTTAATAGCAAACTATGTAGAGTTGAAGTAAGATGTTGACTGCTAAAACATCTCCATAGACTGAATCTTAGCCATCCGTTGTGATTTGCTTTCAGCATCTAAATTATGTGCTGAGTCACTGAGTTGATGAGGAATATTCATGTTGGCTGTGCTCAGAAATCTTCATTTCTACTTCTACTTCTTTTTGGAAAGATTTTTCGAAGACCAATAATGGTTATTTTTGGTGTTGCTACCTTGTTGTTGAAGTCAGACATTTTGAGTTCTTCACCTACATTAAAAAACGGCTCATTACACTCAGAAAATGTGCAGCTTAAGGGTGTGTACGTGTGTGTTTGCCTAAAACGTCCAACTGAGGATAATTAGCTTGTCCTGCTGGGCAGCAAGGTATGAGAGAGGCATAGGTTTTTGCATAAACACTCTGTATTCGTGTGCCAGCTATTGTCGAAGTTTAGGCCTTTTTTCTAATGGAAGAGTTTTGGTGTGTGGGTGTGTGCACTCAGACGGTATTTTAACACGGCTAGCCGACTTCTTGCAGCCCACAGTTAAACAGTGACTCACAAATTCCTCTCTCACTCTGCCTCGCTTTCTCACCATCATCGTTTTTTCCCCCTCTGTTATTTCTCACTACTTTTTTTTAACACATTTCACTGGTTTTCTGACATTTTCTTTCTCTGACATGCCTTCTCTTTTTCCCCTCCTCTGTAGGTTTGGTGCTGACTATAGCAAACTTTAGGACAGAGGTGCTTCCCCTCCGCTCTCTCCCCATCGCCTCGCCCCCCTGCTGGCAAAGCTCCTGTCAGCCCCACACCCAGTAAGTTAAAACACTCCTACACTTGATATTTAATTTGTCTATTTAGTCATTGATTTCCCTTTAATTTATATAAGTATTCAAGGTTACAAAGTATAAGGCCCTGGGCATCTCCTCACTTGCCTTGCCTTGCACTTGCCACTTTTTTGTTTTAAAATTCAATCACAGAAGTACTTCTGGTTTAGTGTGTACACTATGTGCCAGTATTTGGGAACATTTGGGAACTTCCAGAATCTATATTGTGATGACCAGATTATTTTGGAGGATTGCATCTATCAAGGTTGACATGCAAAATTACTTAGAGTCTTCATGATGGCTCACTGCTAAGAACAGATATTAAAATGGAAGTAAGGCACCAATAATATCCCAGTAAAACAGATTTAATCAACTATAGTTGGTTTGATAGCTATGACTCAAGAGTTATAATGTGCAATGTTTATGGATTAATAAAAAAAAGAAAGGTGCCACCTGATCAAATTGCCTTATTTTAAACCAAAAAAGTAACAATTATATCTGCAGCTTCTAATGTAATATTGATTATGGATGGAGTTACAATAACTCCATCTGTCTTTATGTTGCATGATATTTCTATAGGATACAGCTATTTTGATTCATAGATGAAAGAACAGAGCTTCATGGGTTTTTTTGATGTTCTGATCTTTAAGTTTTTTTTTAGCAGTTTAAGAAAGTTTAGAATAACTAGAACCATTAGTTCAGAGTTAAAGAGCAGTAGTAATGATTGTCCTATCAGTATCACCAAATCTTCATAAAAGCTATAAATTTGATGCTTTTCCACACAACTTTACCAAAGGTGCTGTTTATTAAACATGTAGATTAGAAAGAATAAACATAGAAAAGATCAGCTTTTAGCTTTGAGTTTGACATTTTCAAATAGCAAAATGTCTGTAGTCAAAGTTTAAGGATTTAAGTTGTCAAAGGCAAGTAGGACAAATATGAGCTGCCATGTTTGTGATATGCAGGTTTGACTCTAGAGATGTTATGTAAAAGCCTGTGGAATAATGTGTCTGCTACACATTAGACCATTTACTCATACCAGCTAGTAGTACTAATTGCTCCAGGAGAAAACAACTAAAAAGAAACAAATGTAATAAGCTTTGTACAAGCCCCCAGTCTCACATGCTTTCATACAAAGAATGCTGTTTCCCCAAATCAAAGCCCAAATCAAAAGCAAAGCCGAATGTTCTTGTCCGTAAAGAAAAAAAAAAGTTTCCTGACGCACAAGGGTGCACACGTACACAACCCCCGAGGGCCCCAGGGACTTCAAAGAGCCGTCTACTGTACCTCAGCGACACCTCAACGCCAGGTGCCACAGAAATGAGGAAGGAAGGAGGGAGAGTGGGTAGAACTGGCTCTGGAGAAGGAGGCTGAACGCCAAGAACAGGCTTTGGGACGATGGTTAAAAAGAAGAAACAAACAAGGTCAGAATCGAAGCGAGAGATAGAGGAAATATGTGGGAGTGAACAAGGTTACAGAGAGAAAGAGGAGACAGAAGAGCAGAAGTGGAGATGACGACTGGAGGGAAAAGAGAAGTTAGAAAGGAAGGAAAAGCAGCAGAGAGAAAGTCTGACATGGACCAGAAAGACAGACAGAGTGGCAGAAAAGAGAAACAGACAGGGAGCAGTTGGAGCTGAAGACAGAGGCATGTGGGGGAGGGCAGTAACAGTGTGCTGCTAATACCCACTGCTGCTTTGTTGTGAAGAACCCCAGTTCCCTTTTTTTATTGGTGAACTATTCCTTTAATGACAGCAGTAAAACACAGTCACACACGTACATATTGCTGTTCCTCTCTGGCTGACAG
Source organism: Poecilia formosa (assembly GCF_000485575.1). Taxonomy (NCBI): domain Eukaryota; kingdom Metazoa; phylum Chordata; class Actinopteri; order Cyprinodontiformes; family Poeciliidae; genus Poecilia; species Poecilia formosa. The sequence continues at coordinate 1,375,129 of NW_006800098.1, forward strand.
GATATAATGTTCTGAGCACAACGTGACGAGCCACAGTTCAACTTTTACAACTTGCAGGCTGATCGTTTACACTCACACAAACCAAAGTTTAAAGGGAATGGCAGCTGTTATAAAATAAAAAGTTTTTGCCAGGGATCCATATATATGTATGTATATTGCACCCAAAGAAAGACACAGGTCAAAGATTGGTTTATTTTATGATTGGAGTGGAATGTATAAGAATGTTTACAGGCAGAGGTAAGACCAGATATTTACATTAACTACATAAAGGCATAACCTTTTCTCACTGTTTGCCTTTAAATCAGGCTAAAATATTTTATTTCATGAACATTTCAATTACAATTACCAAAATTATTCCTTTTCAGTGCATGTCATATTAATGGAAAAACAAAATAATTATAAAAAGTTACTTATTTGGTACATGAAACCACATGACAGGCGTCAAGCATTATGTATTCTCCTCTCACAATCGCTTGCTAGAATTTTGTCCCATTCCTGCAGACAGAACTGTGAACTGGTTGCCCACTTCTCTAAGACTGAGATCAGAACTTTGTGATGCCCAACCCCAAAATACTACTTTGTTGTCCTTAACCCTTTCATGCATGAATTATGATCCTTTGTGTCAGGATTTTTTTCCAAAGTTTTTTTTATTTTCTTAAGGCATAAAAAAGGTAGGAATTTTTTTTTTTTAGGTGATCAATTGTAATAGTATTGTTTTTAGGGGTTATCTGATGTCACAATATGTTTTGTTTTCTTTTTTTTTACCTTCAAGAGCCTTCTACAGTAGAAGGAGGGACCGGGTCCGTTGGCATGCTTTTTTGTCCGTCGGCCATATTGGATTTAATAAAAAATAATTTCTTGCATTTGCAGCTGACGGCCAGTGGTTGATAGTGTATTTTATGATGCATTAGTGTCCACTTCAGTGGTCTGTGTGCATTTATAACGTAAAAATCCACAAGAAGCACAAGAAAATGGGTTTTCGATAGCTGTCCACTGTAGTGACCGCTATGCATGAAAGGGTTAAATGACTTCATAACTAACTCTGTTGAATCCTTTGGGTCACTGTCCATTTGGAAGACCCATTTGTGTCCAAGCTTTAACTTACAGGCCGATATCTTGAGATGTTGTTTCAATATTTCAAGTATTCTTCTGCAGCAAAACGCGAACATGATGCTGCCACCTCCAAGTGCTACTGTGCTCATTATAGCCAAACACTTCAAGTTAAGCTTTACAGTATCTCCAAATGTTAGGATCTTTCTCCCTGAAGGCATTTGTAAACTGTTTGTCTTGTGCTTGGGGAAATTACTGGGACACATTTTGCACAGAAACATGCTCATCTTTGGGTCACAGAACAATCTCCTTCATTAACAGTACGATGGCTGGTCATATTTACATATGATTGTTTGGACAGATGAATGTGGGACCTTCAGGTATCTGGGACCTTCAGGTATCTGGCAATTGTTCCAAAGGATGAACCACACTTGTTCTCTTCTTCATATCTTTGCTGATTTCTTTTGATTTTTACATGCCACACAATAAGCAGTTAGCTTGGGGTGTTGCCTTAACATGCATCCACAGATTTGCCTTCAGTTAAGTCAGATGTTAGCAATTAACCAATCAGAAGCTCACAAAGCCGCCACATCATCATCTGGGCTTTTCCAATTTGCTTAAAAAATTGTAGTCAGTGTTATGTAAAAAACTGACTGGAAAAAATTGTAATTATTCTTGTATTTTGCAAATAGAAATAATGTCGTTGTCGTGACTGACGTGAAACAGAAAAAGCTCAACCTAGTGTATTGCTTTGTCATCTGGGATAATACTCAATGGTAGAGCTAAGAAAGAAGAGTAGATTTTAGTCTTATCAGCCTGTAAACACCATAAGAGTTATAAAAAATGGTGAAAACGACTCCAGTCTTCTCTGTACAGCCGACTGGAGCAGCTTAGCTCGAAAACACATAAAGCAGGGTTAAAAAGCAAAGCACTGGCATTTTTAAGAGAACATTTGCATGGACTGTACTTTCATGTGTTGCAGCCTTGAAATTTTCCAGAAGCTGCCCACCAGCTGTGGGAAAAATGAAGTTGTCAGACTGGACATTGTGCAGACTTCTAGCTGCCGATCACAAATCCATCGTCCAGCGTTTTAGAAAAAGCATCAATGAAATTCAAATGTTTGTGTATGTTGTTCAGATTTTATGTAATAGGCCTACAGAAAGTATTTTATAACTGTAAAGTGGAAGCATTCCCGATTTTGTATTCATCCTACTGTTCTCTGATACCCCTAATAAATCCAGAGCAACCAGTTGCCTTCAGAAATCACCTAATAAAGAGAAGTATAAAGCAGGGTCAGGTTATAAAAGAATAAACCAGCCGTGAAATTAGAGCTTTGATCAGAGAAGCAGCTAAAGAGGCCTGTTTTAACTCTGGAGGAGCTGCAGAGATCAAGAGCAAAGTCTGACATTTATAGACGAGTGGCAAGAAGAAACCCAATTTTCAAAGAAAGCATAAGTGTGAAATTAGAGAATCTTGTGCTTGCATGCAAAACATTATTTATGATTAAAAACTAACTCTTAAGAACACCATGATGGTGGCAGGAGATTTCTGGCATGCTCCCCCATCCTCCATCTAGGACAGTCAAGATGTCACAGAGAAGTTAAAGAAATAGTTTAATTGAGTATCTGTACTGGCTATAAATGTTCTGCTGTGGCCTTAAGCCTAAATCTGCAGCTTCACGATTTAGGCTTTTCTAGCTCGACCACTGCCTTCTAAAGTTATGCTAATTTAGAAATGCTAAATGTTTTACTTCTAGGTAATTACTTTAGGAAATGTTCACATTTGTAGAAAAGCTGTAGAAAAGTTTGTATTATTTGCAGGAGCTAATTAGAGTAGACTGGACTTTGTGGGACTGAGCCAGTTCAGCTTTTGTTTTTAAATGAAACTCATTATGGATTTGGTTATTCTGTTATAACTGTGTGTGTAATGAGCAAGTTTAAATGCTGGATTTCACACTGATTTTCATGACAAGAAACAATCACTACAGAATATTAATACAGCAAGATACATGTTAACATGTTTGGGGGGGTTTTATATGGAGATTAAAACTTTAATGTTTTACATTAAAGTTCAAATATTTGTGTTACTTTAAGGAAAAGTAAGTCCATTCAGTTGTTGTTTATTTTATGTATAGCAGATGAATACCAGCTAAAACCACAATGTGTGGAAAGTGCCTATTGCAGCCTTTTCTCACTTATTGTCTTAGATTTATTTTCCTCCACTTATAAGTAACCAAGAAAAAATGAGGAAAGGTTTAGCAGTTTTTGTGCAAAGCTCTCTTAGGAAGTAAAAACTGACACTACTTCAGTAACATTTTTTGATTTACTCGCAATATTCAGTTTTACTTATCAGATATAGCCGAGTGTTTGTAATACATCTTGCACTAGTCAGCTCTTCATTTTACAAGGGAGCAACAATTTAGCTTTTGGTGCCTGATAGTGATATTTTTCAACAATGGAAAGACTGGTAGCTCTTTTAAAACAATTCAAAATACACTCAGTGCTTGCAATGATGATCAATTCTGCAAAAATCCTGGGCTGAATTTTCTGTCTCTGTCCTAGATGCAAACGTAGCAGCTTCAGCAAGCAATTCGATTTCATGTTAAAATGAAATCTGTCCTAAAGATGGCCTGCACTGCACGCACATGACTCACAAACTAGACAAGACTAAACCCTGGCAACCTTCCTCCCCGCTGACGTGTCCTTGAGCAAGTCACCAACTCCCCCAGCAGCTCCAGCGGAGGTGCTCTGGAGCCGATCCCCGACCTCTGACCTCTTTGAGGAGGGTAGCGCACACAAAGAGGGATTCTCCCTGCAGGGATTAATAAAGTATCCCATTATCATTTGAATGCAGTCGATTGTATCTTTGTAAGTCTACATTTCATCCTACTGAAGCTTTTCTGCAGCAATACGCGATGTGACCTCCCTGTATCCATCGGGAGAGGGTCTGCACACCAAATGTCACATGATAGGAACCAGTCGGTTTATCTCGTATACCTCCCTGCTCGCTGTTCATCTAATGAATGGATTGCAGCTGTGTCCTCGCTAGTTTGTTCTTCTGCGGCCAGGATTGCAAACTGTAAACTGTATTAAAAGCACAAGCCTTTCATGTACTTTTGAGTAGTCATTATAAGGCAAAACCTTTGAAATTTTATTGCTGTTGTGGAAACAAGGGGGGGGCGAAAGAACCACTGTTTCTAATATAACTGCAGATATAACTACAAAAACACAGTCCTGTCCCAGTAACGGTCATGGGGAGTCTGTTACAGGGTCAGATGAGTCCTGCCAATAATTAGAGGACTGCTGTAGCAATCACCATAAAGCATAGTGAACTAGCTCCTTGCGGAAGTATTGACACCCTTTTATGTTATTTATTCTGGCATTATATTGCACACAGCTGAGTTATATTTCCCATTAAAGTGACTTCTGGAGGAACAGATTGTAATTAGGTACAATTGCATGGCATTCTTTTTGAAAAGTGAAATTTTTATTGTTAGCAGATTTTCCTATTTTGTAGTTATGTATCTCTGAGCTATGGCTAAACATGTGACATTTCTCTCCATAAGAACAAAATATTCCCCCCCAAAGGTTTCAGCAAACGTTTCATAATGTCAGACAACTTTGTTGCACTCCTATTGCACAATACCAAAGCCCCGCTAAAGAGGAACTTAAAAAACAGCAAACACTGACATTTTATGTGTGTCCCACTGGTCAACAATCCCTCTTGTTGGCCTTTATCCTCAAATCCCCATGGATGGAGAGTCAGGAGGGAGAGAATGCTTAAATGCTTTGAATGATGGTGTGGAATGCTAAAAGGAAGAGTGTGTGTGCGTGTGTGTGTGTGTGTGAGGAGGGGGGATGTGTGGTGGTGCTGGTTGGGTCCCCTGCCTGGTCTGGGATCTGGTATGCGTGACTGAACAAGAGGAGGGGAAAAAAAGGAGGGAAGAAAAAAAACACCGAAACCTGTCCCTAACTTCTAAAAGTAGACAATGGTTACTGAGCAGGCCTGGCAAACCCTGTGCATGTGTGGTGTGTGTCGCTTCACACACAAAACACCTCCTGATGGAAAGCAGTAAGAGGAAACTTGGATGTGGCTGCAAAGACACAGCTCAAATAATTAAAGCAAAGCAAAAAAAAAATAAATAAATAAATAAATAAATGCCCTTAAAGGTAAAAAACCTTCATAAAAATTCATTAAACTGAAATAATCAATGATGCGAATCTCATCATCTTTTTTCCCCCCTAACTTTGCACATTCTGGTTGCATCTGAGGATGACTAGGACACTTTGATGATTAAAAAAAATCAGCAAGGCAGAACAGTTTGCTATAATAAACGCCATGGTGATAATTAATTACACAGGCGCCGCAGCCAAATCAAGACGGCAAGCATCCATTTTGAGCCTCCTCATAAATAATAAAACAACAAATTAGATTTTTTTTGTTGTTTTGTTTTTGTTCAAGCCCGTTTGATAAGCAGGACAATGGTCCTAAATATGTGGGCGGCTATTTGGAGTCGTGTATTAAAATAATAAAAGGCCATATTGTTCTGAAGAAGTGCACCAGAGCTCATTGGGGAGGAATGTAAAACAACACAAATAATCCACACCGCTGGTTCGTTCATTATATAAATATCTTTAATTGTTTTTAACCGTAAGAATATAAAACAATTTAATTTGGGATTCTGCATTCTTTTTCTTTACAAACACATAATATACAGTACATCTCTTTATTGTCAAAGACACACACGCGCACACACACACGCACATAGCTTCTTCAGCAGGACGCACATCCGTTTATATTCATTTTCTTGCAGGTCATTGCATTACAATAAAAATGCGCACACACACCTCGGTGTGCGCGTGTGCATGTGTGTACAGTCTAAATCTGCATGTTTTTTTTGTTTTTTTTTTCAAAGGAAGGACGGTAAGATGAGAAAAGGGGGAAAGAAAGACGTATATTCTGCTCGTTGCAACCCAAAACTCGAGGGAGCGAGGAAGTCGGGGGGGGAAATCGATTGCTATTTATTCTAAGCATGTCTCAGAATTGATTCGGAGGGTATTTTTATTCAGAGAGATGAAGAAGAGGGTACAAATGGGGGGCTTGGGGGAAAGGGAAAGCTGTGCACCGGTAAGGGCAACATGAATATGAGTGCGTCTGTACTAATGTGGGAAAATAAGAGCACAAGACAAACCCTGATTTGTTACGATTAATAAAGGGTAAGACATAGAAATCACTTCAATTTGAAGTACTCTGGACACTCATCTCCACCAGCATGCCTTACAAAAACACCTACAGCTCAACAGGACCTACAAGGTTTAACATAACTGTTGTTATACCCTTTTCTTGTCCGTGTCATAAGCAGGCATGGCCCGGTTATTATTAAGATATACCAAGATCTTGCAGCTTTGAAATCACTAAAATGTCACAACCGATCTTTTCTTTTCTCCGATTTAAACACCTTTTCAATAAATCTGGCTGCATGGAGGATAGAGTAACGCAGTGCTACCCCTACATCACTTGTCGCTGCACACTGCCAGTCAGCTGGCTGGGAAAAAAAATGCTTCTGCAATGTTCACCTTGTTTATCAGAAAGACACATTTGGCTTTTCGGAAATACACAGACCATAATGCTGTGGGAACTAAAGAAGTGCCAAAAGACCCTTATTATAGAGATGCACCAATCTGGCTTTTACCAGCCAATACCAATTTCTGGTTAAATAAAAAAAAGACCTGCAAATTCTAATGTTTTTCCAACCTATTATTTTATTTGGCTTATAAAAACAACTGTCTTAGATATTTCTGGTTGTGAAAAACAATGATGGCGTGAAAACTGCAGTAAAACCACTCATGAAAAATGACTCATTTCAGCAGACATCTCCTCCAAAGGTGCAGCAATTAGGCCTTAACTGGCCGACCCCAATTTCTCTTTTGTGGCCTGACCTGCCGATTCTGATGTTTCCTGACAAACGCATAAAACAGCAAAAAAATATGGTGCAGCTTTTATTGATCATTGGGCATAGTTAAGTCCAGGAAAAAAAAACTATAGGATGACCAGATATCAAGTACATATCTCTAATTTTGAATGTAAGTTTTGTTAAATTAAAAAGTGCATCAAAGTACCTACTCTTTTGCTGATACATTTACAGACCAAAAAGTATATTCTATATTTGACCCCAGGATCAAGATGCATCTCTTTTTGCTTTATCTATGTATCAAAACCAATTTGCAGCAATAAGAATATTTGTTGCTTTACTTTTTTGAATGAAAGCAATGTTTATCAGTTTAAAATGTTTGCATTTTTACTTATCTTATAAGGAAAAGTGCAAAGAATCTGATACCGACCCATGCCTAGTCATAGCAAAACAATTATAGGTATTTTTGCCACGGGGTATGCTCTTAATCCTGCCAAAAAAGGACATTAAAGTTGGACTTTATCCTTTTAAAGAATTAAGCAAACACACAAGAAACCTCTTTTTGATGCGCGAGTTGGGATTTTTTCTTTTTTTTTTGTGAAGTGACGTCGGCTTGTAATCGGACTAAACTCCACAGAAAATGGGTGCTGTTTATAGGGTTAAATTAACAAAGGTAGTCAGATTGTGTACTGGTCTCCTTTCTCTGGCTCTGCTCATGAAAGAAGGGAGGGAGGAAAGGACGGATGGGGGAGGGGGCAGACACAGTCCCTTTAGGCACATTTTCTACCAGTCTCTCATTTCTCAGCTTTCCATCTTCGTTTTGAACTGTATACATCCTTTAAGAAACAACCACATACGAGGTAGCCAAACATTTATTAGGCGTGATGGCTGTAGCGGCGATTAGTCATCAAATCTGAACTCGTAGCAAAAATAAATCTCATTCATAAGTTTCAACAACCTGTCTTTGCTTTGAATATATATATAAAAAAAAGGATTTTGGATGGATGCAAGTGTCAAGAATCAAAGTGTTTTTGTAAGAAGAAAATTATAAGTCGTTTGAAAAATAAGCTAAGTTACTGCAGTTCAGGTCAGATATTTCTTGAGATATTAAAACTCAGATTTGTTAGTGGGTTTCCAGGAAGTCTTATATTTAAGATACGAGTCTAGATGCTGCAGGGCCAACAGAATGAAAAGTTAAACAGCTGAAAAGAAGAGGCAGGTCAAATGGAAGAGGCTCACCTTACATCGGAGGATGCAGGGAGGGGTTTTCTCTTTTTAAATAAAAGAAAGCCAGCTGAGCTTTTCACCCTGACTCCTCCTGCTCCTTGTGACCCCTTTCCATCCAAAAAAGAAACGCACACACACACAAACACACACCAAAACACTCCCAATCACCTCACTTTCTCACTCTCCGTCATCTGCCAGAGTCCCAGGTTCAACACTTTAAGGCAGGGGAGCTGCGTGATTCGCTCCAGTCCCCTCTTGGTGATCTTGGTACATCCATACAGGTCGATGCCCACCAGCTGGGTCAGGTGGTCGGCTATGAGCTCCAGCCCTTTGTCTGTGATGCGCACGCACTGTCCAATGTTCAGGGTCCTCAGCTCGTGCATCTGCCTCACCATCCGGTTTATCCCGTCATCTGAGATGTGGCAGGAGCACAGGGACAAGGACTTGAGCTGGTACAGTCCCTGAGCAATGTACGCCAGGGTCTGGTCCCCAATCTTGTCGCAAAAGGAGACGTCCAGCCCGGAGAGGCGAAGGGTGCCCATCGCAAGGTGCATAGTTCCTGTGTCACTGATGTTGTCACAGGAGCGCAGGTTGAGGCTCCACAGGGAGGTCATGTGAGACAGGTGGATCATCCCCGCATCCGAGATCCCACCACAGAAGCTCAGATTCAACACCCGCAGCTTGGTAAGCCCCTTGGAGATATGCTTGAGTGACAGGTCTGTCAGCTTCTGACAGTCTTGGAGGGTCAGGTACTCCAGGTTCAAGCAGCCCTCTGCCGCACTCCGGGTCATGCCCGCCAAATGTCCGATCCCTACATCTGAGACATGCCTGCAGGACCTCAGATTGAGGCTCTTAAGTCTGTGGAGCCCCCAGGCTATCAACAGGAGCCCGGTGTTTGTGATGTTGCTGCAGCCGCCAAGCTCCAGCACCTCCAGGTTCTTCAGGTACTGGGCGATCCTGCCTAGACTGGAATCTGTGATCTGCTTGCAGAGACTTAGGTTCAGAACCCTTAGAGACGGGATCTCCTGCACAAACGCGTGGCCCAGTCCGTTATCTGTTAGGTTGTAGCAGCCAGACAGGTTGAGGGACTCTATGTTCGGCATCCCCTGGATGACATAGCTCAGGCTGCGGCGCAGGGACAAGATCTGGACTCTCCGGATCCCCCTGGCCTGTAGGCTGGGGAACAAGGAAGGATTTGCCCGGCGGAGGTGAAGCTTGGCTTCCACCCCCCTCCACACCGACTTGTGGTAGGATGCATCCCTCCAAGCGATGCACACTTGGGCCACCCTGCCTTTGTCCCTCACGTCCAGGTAGCTGAAAATCATGGCCAAAATTTCTGGGAAGAGGCACGAAATGTGCGTCTCCATTGTTTTTCAAAACCCAGGCATATAAGAATCAATACTCCACACCTCCAAGGCTGAAAAACGAACCCCCTTCTGCACTTGAAATTATGCAAAAGTAACAACAGTCCCAGTTGTTGTTTTTTTTAATAAAAAAAAAACTAGAAAGCAGGAGTTGTGTGCTGCTCTTGTTTTATTTTACTCCTACTCTCACTCTGAACTGTGCAAAATCGATCCAACTCTCTCTGGTGCCACGTGATCCGGTCTGGTTGCGCAGCAGGATTCAAATAGATATTGTCAAAGTAAAAAAAGCAAAGAAAAACGTTAATTCCTGCTTGAACCCCGCTATCCGCCAAAAAGGAGCAGGCAGAAGGGGCAAAAGGAAGAAGGAGGAGGAGAGGAGGTAAAAGCGTCAATCCTTCCCCCCTCTCCCTCTTCTCTCAGACGACGCTTCCTCGTATTATACCCACAAAAAGCCTTCCTCCGGCGGCCGAGCGGGGATCCAGACGGTCGTACATTTCAGAAGGAGGAAGTAAGCGCTGAAGCGGCAGCCTTAGCGCTGCTGGTTACGGGGCAGCTCCATGACAAAGTGGGGGGAAAAAGCGGAAAAGACGGGAGTTTAGGTTGGCTTTGTGGGCAGAGTGAGAGGCAGAGAGGGGCGTCCTGAGCTCAAAGCCTTTGTCTGCTCTTTTCAAACCGACTTGGCAGGAAACCCGGCACTCTGGCAACACCGGAGGGGTCGACGCCACAATTGACGCTCACAGTAACTCCTTATAACTGTTTCACGTCACTAATAACTCTTACAGTTGCTCTATGAATACTTTTAACAGCGTAAAAATTTGATTTGAGGTGTTTATTACGCGCCAGAGTGTGAGTTTATTTCGTGTGTGAGTCTGAGCACCCCTACTCTCCCCGTGTGACGCAGTTGGTTTGTCCCGCCTCAGCTGGAACGGTGCGAACAGTTTCCCTTGGAAACCAACTTCTTACAATTCAGTTCACTTTGGGTTTTAACCCTTTAAACGGACCACACAGGAAACATTGACAAGCCAACAGGACAGTCGGCTTCTACTCTGTGTATGTGTCGTTGGAAGGTTGTTTCCCCCTCCATCTTACTGATTTTAATCGTTGTTTTGAGGAATTCCCCCAAACGGCCCAGAAACAGACACCGGTGTTCTTTGTTTCAGTCCCAGTCTGAGAGCTCCACTTTCCTCCATTTCCCTTTTCTTGAAATGGAAACTAATACCAAAGAAATTAAGTCTATTTAATTTTTGTTTTCTTCAAGCCTGGAAGAAAGGGGGGAAAAGAATAGAGTATGGAATTTTTTTTCTGCGTTCCCCTTCATTTATCGTCCATTCTCCATAAAAAAAAAACATCTTGCATAACATCTAACCATTTCATTGATTATTTTTGATATATTGACAGATGCCACAGAGAAATGCTCACTCACTCATAATTCAAAGAGTGATATTTCATTGCTACAGACACAGACACTGCTGTTTCAAAATAATATGGAATCAAAATAACCTTCATTGTCCCACAAAGGGGAAATTCAGGTGTACCAACCGGAAGTCAAAGCTTGCAGATTCACATAAAGTTTTGAAAAAATAAACACACAGAAAGTAAGAATGACATACTGTAGATATGGTAAATTTAATAAGAAAATACAGTACATATGTTTAATCATTTACATTGTGTTATGGGGTACAAAAACCTCACTTTTTGACTTTAATATTCAATTAGGTTGTATTTTAAAAACAAAGGTTAATGTTATATTATTAAATAGGATGCTGTTTAATAAAACATTACAGCGACAATAAAAGTCTGAAAAAGTAAGTAATGTGATGCTAGAATAAATTAACTTGAAAAGAAAAAATATATATACATTCGAATATTTTAAAAACATGCTAATGAAAATCTAATTAATTTACTCAAAGTATTAGAGAATTGCATTTAAAATGAGCACAGGAATATCACAGTATTTGGCCAGGGATCCTTTTTGTATAAATTACTGCATTATCCAGAGCGTGGCATGCAGGTTATCCACCTGTGGCTCAGCTCAAATGTTAAAGAAGCTCATGTTGATCATCTGCATTATTAGTTATGGTGTCTTTCATTTTCCTCTTGACAATACAATCGTGAGCTTTAGTTTCAACCAGTTGCTGTCTTTTTCGTGACCCAAAGGGAATGTTTTTGCCTTTGGGCTTTTTCCTGTATCCTTGTAACTCTCCCCTGGATGTAATGTCTGCCCATTTTTATTATTGAATCATGAACCTCAGCTGAGATGTATTTGCAATTTTTTAGCTCTTCAGTGCTTGTTTTGAGTTTTATGGAAACTCTACAAGAGATAAAACCCAAGTTAACAAGAAGTTAAGGTAATGATGTTGATTTTCAGGTAGATTAATAAATGTCTGAGAAATTTTGACAAGATTGATAACTCTAGGTTGGTTGGTTAGAAGTTAATCGTAAAAGTTGGTATGGCAAATAATTGGTAAAAGTAATTGGTTTCAGAGTAAAATTAGTGCACTTTTCTAGTCAAAGTGCTTTTGCACTAGAACAGTGGTTCTTAACCTGGGTTCGATCGAACCCCAGGGGTTCGATGAGTCGGTCTCAAGGGTTCGGCGGAGCCTCTGCCGCGGAGGTAAAGACACACTTGTATAAAGTCATGATGACGCCCCGCTTTGCCATCACTTGCTGCAGAGGATCACCTTACATTGCTTAGCAAATCAGAGCTGCAGAAGAGCACTTATTGAAGGAGCTCCACTCTCAGCATGGATTTGAACTTGTATCTTTAATTACTTCAACAAAACTCACAGTTTTTACCAAATGCTGTAGCTTTCGGTGTACTTCTAAATCTGCTCCTTAGTCGCATCTTTTCGGGGTTCCTACTGCCTCTAGTGGCGTGGGGGTGGTAACACAACTAATATAATTACATTACTAAATCAGAATACCGCAAAGTCTTTATTATTTATTATAAATTTTTCATTCTCTTAAGAATATAGAGCTAATTAAATGATCTAAACAAGACCTTAAAGTGGTTCCAGTTTTTCTCGATGGCCAACCTGTTGAAACTGCGGCAAATTTAGGTTGTTCCTGGACAGTCAGCTCAACTTTGCTGAAAACACTGACTATATTTTGAAGAACTGCTCTCAGAGACTCTACCTTTTAAGAAGACATAGTGATCATGGGGTGACCCAACTAGACTCTAGTTGAGGCACCCCTATGTCTTCAATTTGCAGGGTGGGGGGGAAATATCATATTTTTTTTTTTTATCACAACAGAAGGGTTCAGTGAATGCGCATATGAAACTGGTGGGTTCGGTACCTCAAAAAAGGTTAAGAACCACTGCACTAGAACCACAGAATTGCTAAAGTTGTGTTAGACATGCAGCAGTCCCTGTAGGTAGTCTGCGAACGCAGAGGAAGCGCAAGGGAAGTTTCAGCAAGCAAATTACCATTCCACTGTTGACAGTCTGTCGAAGGAGGACCATATGGCAGCTCAACACATCCAGCAGGCTTGATGAGCGACATGTGCGTATCTGCAGCCAGCGGGGCAGTGCCCTCTTATAGACGACCAGCTGAAGCAGGAAGGAGAAACAGCAGGGAAAAGGTAAATAAAACACCACAACCACCCTGAATAATGACAGATAACATGGCTATTAAAGCAGATATTGGTGTTTTAGGCAGTGGGTAGGTGACAAGTCCCGCTGGAAAATGAAATCAACATCTTCATCAGGCTCATCAGCTGAGAGAAGCATGAAGTGCTATACAAATGTCCTGCTGGACGACTCCCTAAATAAATCATCACTGATTGTTGAAGCTTCACTGGACCTCAAACAAGTTGGATTTTGTTCCTTTTACACTCTTCCTCCAGATTGCAGGAGGTGAATTTCTAACTTGCATCTAAAAAGAGGACAATTAGTAACAATCCAATCATTTTTCTCCTCAGTCCAAGTAAGATGCTTCTGATGTTATCATGGGTTGAGGAGTGGCTTAACTCAAGGATTTGAACTGTTGTACTTCTAGGTGTGTATGTTTACTGTGGCTCTTGGAAGCACAAATCTAGCTGCTTTGAGAAACTATCCAGGCTGCAGTTATCCTTCCACTAAACTTTCTGTTATTTTATATGGATTAATCACATTTATGCATTAAAAGTAAAAACACATGCTATATTCTAAATAAGCACATTAAATATATTTCCCTGTATACCACAAACCTATAGTTGAGTTTAACACTTTGAATTGAAACACTAAATTAGATAAACTGAGAAAGGAACACCTTTGGATCAAAAATGTATTCTGTATTCTTGTATTCTGCATACAAATACAAGTGAATTAAATTAATTTGTTTGGCCTCACCTCACTACTAAAAGCTCATTCTGATTTCCAGGGAGATTTGATTTCATATGTTCTGAAAAATAAATTACAGGCCAGAAGTGGATTGCTGAAATACTGATTAATTCAGTTACTCTTGTTCAAATCTCAATATAAAATAAGTCAGCTTGGAAGAAGAACTTCCTTACGTAGCACTGAAAGCAATTAGTCACTTCATGCTGCCTATTTTTAATCCCTTTATGCTATTTTTACATAAATTTACCTATTAATAGCCTCCTGATGTCGCATAATAGATCCGTTTGGTAGATATGTGAAATAGATTTTTATTTGTAATGCGAGAAAACATTCAGGATCCATCCCTCTTCTCTTAACTCATGTTCTGTACTTTCATCAAGGGTAAAAACAAAGCAGCTAACTGCATTGTCCCTTGTGGCTGCCAACACCTACGTCCTTGGTATTCAGGGGCAGAGTGCGTCATGCATTTTCAAAATAGCAGTCCTGACATGAATACCAAGCTTAATAATGACAGAGCAAACACCTTGGGTGGGAAAGTCACAGCGTCTTCCAGCAGAACATGGCCTAACGGTACTGGGTTCTGGTCTGTTTGATGAACCTCATGGGATGGAAGTGATGGAAGCCTGTCAAAAGCCACTTTATGGCTTAAGCAACATCCTCCAGAGATTTGTTTGGCTTATTAAAAACAGAAATTAACAAATTATTGCACAACTCTTAAGTTTGCATTGATGGTGATATGTAGTGCAAATTATTTGCCACATACGGTGCTGGGAAAAAGTGTTTGTCCATTTTTAGATCTTCTATTTTAGCTTTTGTCTCACAATTAGATGTTTAATATTGTCAAATAAACTTGAGTTCAATTTAAAAAGTAAATAATAGTTGAACTTTTTCAGGCCGTATGGATGTTCGTGGTTGTACATCGGAAACGAATGCAACCACTCAGTGTGAGAGTTGTTTTTTTCTCACATCCTGTGTTAATTTTAGGACAGATGCAACAGGTCACACAACTTTCAGGTAGATTTCTGTTTTTCTCTCAAAAAAATCTCGGATCATCAGAATAATTTTTTTGGAACTCTTTTATGGATGTAATTTCTGCCCAATCGCTCCTCATTATTGAATCATGTCAGGTCTGCAGTAATTTGCTGTTCAACATTGTTTTACGAGCTCATGAATTAGTATAAATTTTTGGAGTAATTTCATAGGCTGATCATTTCTAGGAAGGCTAACTATGTTCCATGTTTCTCCAAAGTTTTTCCCCTCCATTGTGCCTGACGGTTTCCTTGTGGATCAATGAAGCCCCAAAGTGATTTCTTCATGTAATCATGAAAAGTGCATTTGGTTTTTAGTCATTTTATCTTCACCTTATCAATTAAGAAAAATAAAACTATACTGAAACATTTAACTGTGTTAAGAACTGAATAACTGAAGGAGGAAAATACTTTTTCGCAGTACTGGTTCACAATTATGAACTACTTTTTGTTTAATCCCTATTAATACATTAAAGCTTATAGTTATGATGTGACAAAATATGAAAAGGTTGAAGTGGTTCAAATGTATTCCTAGTATCAGTAGCTATACATCCCTTCCCCACATCCTGTGTGTGTGTGTGTGTGTGTGTGTGTGTGTGTGTGTGTGTGTGTGTGTGGCTGCACAGCGTGCATTTTTTTTCTTTCTGTTTTTCTGTCTGCCTCACATTCCAACTGCGTGTGTGTGGTGTGTGTGTGTGTGTGTGTGTGTGCCCTGCTGGGGTGTGTCATAGCCCTCTTAGAAAACCCGCTGGGCCCCCGCTTAGCACTCACACTGAGCGAGAAGGAGGGGATGGAGAGGTATGGAGGGACTTGGCGAGGGAGAGAAGGGGTCAGAGGAAGAGGAGGGATAAGAGGAAGGCATCAGTGTGTCAAATGAAGGTTTCAAAATCGAGCTCGAAGGGTGAAAAGAAGGTGAGGGATGTGAAAGTGAGGTGAGAGCATGATCCCCCAGATTTAGCAGGTGTGTGGTTTTTTTTTTTTTTTTGCTGTATCATCTCTAAACTTTCTCCCTCCAATCCTGCGGTGCGTTTCTTCCAACGTCTTCAGCCTCTCGTCTGCTCGTGTATTCGGGGCTTGTGTAACTTTGTGTCTGCGTTTGATAATTCAGGGGAGGGCTCTAACAGGATAATTGCTCGTGTCGACAACACGCTTCATCTGTACCCGCAGCCGTCGCCGGTTGCCAAGGTTACGTGGCCATGTGTCAACACGTTCCCCCTCGAAGGTCGACGCCTTCCTGAATGGATATTACCGTGACTCTGTAGATTCTCTTCCTTCTCCATGACAAGCAGACTAACAGAACTTTACGCAGCAAAAAGAGAGAAAGGCGGCGGATCCAATGACCTGGGTGGCCTGCTCGCTGTACTCGCTGAATCTTTAATGTTCCCTCAGGTGTTTCCTCGCTCCACCAGGGCTTCACCTGTATCGCAGTGAAACCTGGTCTTTGTGTGTGTGTGTGTGTGTTTGTGTTGATTTGCCCTGTTCTTATTTCAGCTGTTCTTATTTACTCTCTACCAGTGCAAACATTTCACATAATCCTGCCCTGCTGCGGTACTGAACAAGGTCCCCTGGCCGTCTTAAATGTTCTCCATAGAGTCACTGCAGAGCTAACGCAAAAAAAAAAGTCAGTAATTCAGCTCCCTGTAAAGGTGTTCATACTTGTTTATCTTTTTACATAATGACATTTTATGTGTCAGAGTTGCAATATGCAACTTTTATCTAAAAAAAAAAAGTGTTTTAAATAGTTAAAATTGTTACTATGTCATGGCAGCATACTTGGAGACGGATAAACCGAAAAAAAATAAAAGTTACCTACTGAAATTTTAGTTGGAACTGCACAGAAAATGTTTGGTATAAGTTGTTTATATTTATATTTACTGAACTGCAAATTAATATTAAACACATTTTATGAATCTCACAATAAGTCAATAAAGCTTTGATTTGTTTTGGAGAAACTTTTTTTGAGATTTTGGACATTTTCTCACAGCTGCGTTTTTAAAAAAGAAAAAAACCTTTGAGAGGTCACATATGAAAAACTGCAGAAGCCAGTGTTTGCGTCACATCCCCAACTCCAAACAACTCCTCATACATATTTAAAAGAGGCTTCTGACTCTGAGAGAATGACTGTATTCACTGGCATTACCACAGTTTTTTTTTTTCTTTTTTTTTTTAAGAGTCCAGGTTGATTAAATGTTATTGGGCAAAAATAGCTGGTGCAGCAGCTCTTCAGGCACCTAAAAGTCTAAAAGTAGTTGTTAGACAGACCACATAAAATCATTGGTACATTTATAATTTGAGAGAAAAGCCCTAGAGATAGATTTTAGATCATAGAAATGCAGGAAAGGTTGGAATCAGGGGAGATGCAGTAATTGAACTAGATCTTCCATCCCCATCCTTTTCCGCTCCGTCTCTTTCTCTTCGTACCTTATGTCCACTTTTCCTCCTTCTCTCTGATCCGACAGCTTGCCTGTGCATCCGACTCGCTACAGTAGGCTCGTGTTGTTGTGTTACACAATGCAGCCGTCCTTCTGTTTTTGCAGCACACTTTCTGCCTAGGTGTGTGTGTCTGTCTGTCTGCGCGTTTGCGTGTGTGTGTGTGTGTGTGTGTGTGTGTGTGTGTGTGTGTGTGTGTGTGAGAGTCCTCAGCGATGCTCGCCATTTCTGCCAGCTCTGCAGTCTGACATAGGAGATTTTTCAGGCGTGCACACTCTCTCCCACAGTACTCAGCATTTTGGCATTTTCTCAATGCACTCTGTCATCTGCTGGCATGAAAAGGCTGCATATTGTTCCGTGTGTGTGTGTATGTGTTTGGTGTGTGTTTGCAAGCCCGTCTACATAGTTTCTGTCTGTCTGAAGGTGGAAAACAATGAATTTTTGCCTTAGATGAATAAAAAGTTGCTTACTTTTGCAAACCACTGTCCCTGCTACATGTAGTTTCTAATTGTGAAGTGGAAGAAAGATGATGCAATGTTGTGTAGAGGTGTTTTGCTTCTTAGAAATTTGTTGGTTTTGCTTTCTTGTCGGCTAAAAAGTCAGTTTAAAATGAAAAATTGCTGCGGCACAAATGACAACTTTTTAGACGTTCTTAGGTAATCTGAATAAAACCAGAGAAGAGATGCAAATTAGACCACTAGCCAACATTTGTCCTTCTTATTCCCTCATTTCATATTCCCAAACTGTAGATTTTAAATTTGAATCTTCTCTCCGAAAGTAATTTAAAATGTGTCAGTAGTTTAGGTGAAAAAAATCAGATTTTTATTTTTTTTTTTCGATAGGTGTTTGGAAAAAGCCTGAGTGAAGCACGGAGTTGCATGTGTCTGTTTGGACTTGTCAAAGTGTTTGTTAATTTCTCCCGGGAAGGGATCAGGAGGCTGGTGCTTCTCAGGGCTGCAGGGCACGGGGAAGTCATGGGACATAACCCAGCTGCACACGCCTCTCCCTGGGTGCACCGATCAGGGACGCGGCCTCGATCGCAGGATTCTACTCCAGTGCAAAACAAGGCCAAGTGGATTTTCTCTGAAATATTAAACTTTTCTCAGCCTGGATTAACGTAAAGGTATTGGATTAAAGAACATCAAAATTTGCAGCAGAATTTTTTTCTTTATTTTATTCGTTAGCTGCATCTTTTTGCCTATGGGTCAAAGAAAAATCCAAAACTCTTGACTAAAATAAATTGTCTGGCCCTTCAGACTTGCTTGCAGCAGATGGAAAACCTGCACATCAGTGGTGAAGCCACTTGCGGATTAGTCTCGTTCCCTGCTGATTTTCCTCGCTTTGTTGTCACAATGTCTCCATTATGGGAATCAAATCTCCCTATACATACGGGAGGTTTCTGTGCCTCCACTATCAGTTGGATTCTCACAGACACTGTCATCAGTTTTATCAGTTTACCAGAGGAGGATCAGCACCTGAAGTCTTTTTTATGAGTTGCACTGCAACATTTCTCAGCCTGGATTGTTAAATTCTAAAATGCACCCTATGAGTACTCCTTCTTCTTTAAACCCTCCCCCATCATTACCTGCAATGCCATGCAGGTGGGAAACATATTTCACAGGTAGTGCAGCACATACCCATCTACTGTACGTGTGCAGCCGGCCTGATCATGGTGCCGTGTGTGTTGGCGAGCTATCAGGCTCCACGCAGCACAAAGATATGCTGCCACCAGGATAATGAACCAACACTATCTCATCCCAAAGGGTTTGTGGGAGGCTCAAAACAGTCGGGAAACTCCCACATGTCATCACACATTAAGCGTAGCTTACTTTGTTCTTAAAGACCTTGCAGAGACGTTCTGATGGATTGTTAATGTAGTAGTGGGGAATCTTAGTGTGCTGTGAAATGGGCCTAAGCTCCAGATAAAGTGGCGCCGTTATTTTTATTGACGGAAAATTCAAATGTTTGAGCGGAGACTTGATTTTGTTTGACTCTGCGGCCAACACAGATCCACTTATAGTAGCTAAAAAAATTTTTGCTGATGTGTTTTTAAAAGATTTGAGACAATCTGACATAAGCTCAGAAAAAACTGCTTCACTTTTTGCACAGAAACAAATAAAACAAATCTAAACAAATATCAGAACAAGCTTCTGACGTTAACTTGTCAGAAGCACATAGAAGTGTGAGGAAAGAGCAAGAAAGAGCTCAGAAGTGAAGCGACAGAACAAAGCAGAGTGCTGCAGAGAAACAGATGGCAAGACAAAGCAGAGAGAAGTGTGAGAACAAGTGAAAAAGAGACATAGAGGGAAGTACAGAAGGGATATATTTAGAGGGAAAGACGGAGAGAGTTTTAGCCTCCCAGCTAGAGGCATGACTCATCTTCTGCCAGCTGACATAAGGATGGATGGAGACAAGGAGGAGGGAGATGGACAGAGTCTAGGAGAGGGAGAAGAAGGAGACGGGAGGGGAGGGCGGGCGCAACGGAGGTGGGAGAGAGAGATGGAGGAACGGGGATGCAGGAGCAAGGTGGAAAGGAGTGATGGAGGGAGAATAAAGCAAGATGGGTTTCCATGTATGGTTGTGTTTGTAGCCGGAGAGAAAAACAAAGAGGCAGATTTAAAGCCTAAAGCTTCTTCAAAGCTACTTCCAACTCTGTCTGCATGTCCCTCTGGGTGTGTGTGTGAGAGAGAAAGAGAGAGGACAATTTCAGCTGTAAATTCCCCTGCAGGCGGCTGCATTTGGCAGATTGCTGCAGAACACGTGTTTATGATTAATAGAAATGCATTGAAAAGGGTGACACTGAGGAAAAAGAGCTTTAACGTGAGAGCAGAGGAGTTTAAAATGTTTTAAAGTCTGACATTAATTCTGGCTTTCAGGGCCTTTGGTTGCTACAGAGACTAGTCTTGTCTCTCTCCCAGAGGAAGCTTTGGCATCTTTGCATTCGGTGGTCCTAACACAAAGTGGAGAGTCACTGGTCTTCCACCCACGCATTTAATTTCAGTGGTGATCAGGGGAAATAATTTTACTAGTGGTTTGTGAGTGCGTGTTTCTATTGAGTCTTGAGTTTCTTCAAGGGTTCAAGAAGAACTGGCAGGAGTTTACAGAAGCAAAGGAGACTCATAGAAGAGATGGATATCAAAATAGACTATATCCGTCTAATAGCAGAAGTAAATGAAAAACCTGAGATCATCTCTAATGAATCATCAAATCACCTGGAGCAGGTTACAGTCCTCAACGCAAATGTTCCTGGTTTGATTTCTGGCCGTTGCAGGTCTTCTCTTCTTCCTGCTCAACTAATGAATAAAGCCCACTGGTGACATATTACCAACAGAAAAAAAAAGAGAAACGTACAAACCCAAATTCCAAGGTCCACCAACGTTAACTGGAGATCATGAAGCTAAATAAAACGAGGAATGTGAAAGGAAGACAGCTGAGGGAAGAATAACGCAGCATTGATGCACCAGTACAAACTGGGAATATATACTGGGGAGGAGAATTAATGAGTGAAACAATAAACGGATGAGAATAATGAGCAGAGTGGAAGCAGCTGAGAAAGCAGTCGGAGACGGAGCAATTTAAAAAGAACGACTAGCAGAACAGGAACTGAACACGGGCCGGAAACTAAAAAGCAAACGGGTTCAGTTTTAGTTCAACCCTGCATCCATTTTCCAATAAACTCTGACCATCTATTTTTTTTTCTGTTCCTGCTGTTTGAATCCAAATTCCCGTTGTTTTTGTGAACTTAACGGAGGGTCAGAACGCAGGCAGACGGGTCAATCAGGAGCTTCCTAAAAGCAGCACTGATGAAAATGCAGACGGAAAGTAAAAATACCTTAAAGGAAGCAAAATTCAGAATTATTCTGTGTTTGCACTTTACTGCTGAAGACTGAGTCTACGCCTAGAAAAATGTTATTTGTATTTTGAGTTTCACTCACAGAAATGTTGTATTAGTTTGTGTTTGTATTTTTAAAACGGCATCTTCACTTTCACAACTTTTACTTTTGCAAAAGAGCTGCGTTATTATTAATAATAATATTATCAGTTTTATGGCACAGTTTCAGTAATGTTTCCCAAAGGTACCTTTATCTTAAACTGTTAATATTAATGAAAAAAAATACATATATTAACATTTGCCATTAAAAAAATAACCTGTCTAGATGTCTCAGCGAAGATGAAGGTGCTCATAAAAAAAAAACGAAGTTCGCTCTGTGCATCCTCAGCTTTCTCCTCTGCCTGAACTCTCTCCCTTTAACTAATGAGAAATCAATTTAAAAGTGACATTCATTTCCCAGAAATTAATACTTTGCTTTCTGGCACCAGTGGCTTCCTCGGGGCACCAGCTCAGCCTCCATCAGCCGACTGCAGCTGCTTTCTCTGCAGGAGGGGAGCTGGCTGCTGCCGCCGCTGCTGCCGCTCCAGTCTGGCACTGGAGGCAATAAAAAAGTGAGGCTGGTGTTAATCCAGAGAGGAGTTGCCGACTTTCTCAGGCATTGCTCCCTGTTGCACGCCTATTGCTCATATCCTCCAGGGACGTGCCGCCCTCCCTGCGCCTTCCACCCCTTTCTGCCGCTCTGGATCCTTTACATGGACACTCCCCTCCCTCTTTCACCCTCCGCTCGCTCCCCTCCCTTTTCTTTCTTCCTCTTACTTTGTCCAAGTTGTGCCTTTGTGCCCTCACCCCTCCCTCCCTGTCTTTGCCTCCATTTCTTTTGCTGAAGGGACGTCTGCGGCCCAACTGCTCCTCCTAGTGTCTTAATAGAAACATTGCATGTAGGATTCGAGATATATGAATCATTTTTGGTCCTTTATTCTTATATTTCCAAAGATTTAATTTTGTCTGCAGATCCAAAATGAGACTTGGAACAAGTTCACTTTGCAGTGTCTCAAAAGCTGGTATGGATTGTAAGCATAAAGGAGATTAACATGAACCCAACTGAATATAGGCCCTTATATCTGTATTAAAGTAAATTTTGTACATCTGGATAGCAGTAGATGGCGCTGTAACATTAGTCTATTTAATCCAATGGCTGCTACTGAATGATTTGTCATCTAATTGCTGTGTCCCTCTCTACTGACACAGATGTTTGTTTTCCTGTTATAGTACAGGACTGGCCATTGATGTATTTTAAATTTAGAAAATATTAAAAGGCAACATTTTATAACCTGCTTTGCCTTCCAAGCAGGCAAACTTTCTTGTAATCTTTAAATTGTCTTAGTTAGTAGTGCTATTCGATAAATAATCACACTTTTAATGCAAAGTTGACACTTTTAATGGACGTTTTGTGCAACTTTGCATTAAAAGTGACATTATTTACCGAATGACACGTCATGACGACAATCATAAAAATTCTACTCTTTCATTTTCATAACATGCGTTATGTCAGTCTTATGCACAATCTTTCAAATAAAGTCTACATACATTTTTAATTATTAGTGAAAAATAAAAAAAATGTATCTGGTGGGTAGCAAGATGCCGTGGTGTTGGCTGCATAATTTTCCTTCCACTTCAATATAGTTCATGTGTCTGTGTTTGTATATTTGTAGCAGAATACATTGTAGTTTGAAGTTATGTGACAAAATACGTTAAGCCTGTAACAACAGCAGTTTAATGTCGGATATTGAATCATTGTGTCTGTTTTTAAAATGTTGAAAAACCTGGAAATGGCACTAGAATATGTCAGGGCAACTCGGAGTACAATTGAGAAAAAAACAAAACCAAGCAGCAGATCAAACATCTGAATAATAATTGTAAAATAAATAACAGTCAAAATAAAAAGACTGCATGAAAATTGAAACAATATATATATGTAAAGGTTTATTTATCTGTAAGTCATTTTTTCCTGAGTCATTACTGAATGTTTGGTGATAACTAAAGGTTAATATTTATCTTTTCCCAGATGGGGGCGCTGTCATCCTATTAGTCGTCTCATTTGAGAGGAGAAAACTACAAGAAAATAATTTCTTAACCTCATACCACGCATTACTGTGGATGCATTTACTCTGCAACCGGTTTAAATGCTCAAAGATGAATTGGACCTTTTTACCTTCCGTACCGCTGTCTCAATGTAGCGCACACACCAAAACTTTGACGTTTCTCACTGAGATCATTGAGAGTCAACAATGATCTAGCAAACGTGTATGGCAAATTATTTTTGAAGTATGAAACTGCTAAATAAACGAGGATCCAACCTGTTAATGTGAGTATCTGTAAAGTTGTCCTTTTCCTTCTTTTTTGAGCAAAACAGCCGGGAAGAGCTCATTACCAGCAGCGCTTTATGGATGTTTTGATCGGTTTCTCTAGACTTCGGGGGCCTCCCATTCAAGTCCTCCTTTGGCCAAGTGGATGCGGTCTTTATAGAGAGGCACTGAGTCGGATCAAAGAGCTGCTCTGCAGGTTCACCACCCACCGACCCGCCTGCAGTTTGTCTTATAGACCCGGTTATGAATTGAGGAGAGCTCGCTTCAACACGCCTTTTCTTTTTCTCCTGACCGTCTTGTCTGTGAATGTGTAGGGTAACGTGCCTGTTCCTACGTGTGTGTGTGTGTGTATGTATGTGTGTCTTTTTTTATTTTTAAACTCCAAAGAGGGGGAAGGATTAGGAGATTTTTGAGGCACTCACCTTTTACTCAAACAAATCATTCACTTCAGCTAATAAAAGGAATCTGACCCACATGAACTTTTAGTAAAGGCTGGTTGTTAAGCAAAAAAAAAAAAAAAAGGTTCAGCCCCCATTCACATGTATGGATGGATGGATGGAGAGAAGGAATCAACAACTGGATTGCCACACTTCAATCACCTCAGGCCACAATCTGTTGTCTACAGGACCTCAGTAAAATATTCACACCTCACATTTTGTGATGTTGCAGCCATAAACCAGACTACTTTATCTTGATTTTACGCAACAAACCAACGCAGGGTGTTGCAAGAAAGTGGGAGGAAAATAATACATCCTTAGCATGACACTGCCTCTGCCGTGTTGCGAAGGGGCCATCAGATTAAAGCATCAAGTCTTAAAGTGCCTCTATTCTGCAGCTTTCAGATCAATCTCTGCTCCAACACATCTGAATCAAGTGACTGCTTAATTACCAGGCCTTCACAAAGGAAGTAATTCAACGTTTTGCTTCAGGTGGGTTGTAACAAGTATACATCCAAAAGTTGCAGTACAGAATTACTCAAGGATGGAAGTTGCTGACTAAATATACCACTCTTTTCTTATCTTTTTTTTTAAATTTGTAATAAAAAAAACCCAAAACTCTCAACTTATGTGTTTTCCTTCAAAGTCACAACCATACTGTTTGTAAAAGCCGATTAAAGCGTGATCCATAAGTGGACATTCCTGCAAAATATTTCACAAACGAGAATACAAAAGTGAGACCAGTCATTTTTCCTCTATCACCCCTAAAAATATTCAACAAATAACCTTCAGAAGGCACCTAATAAGCAAACAGATTTAAGTCCAACCCCACAGCATGGTATTTTATTAAGATGTAAATGCACATACATGTCACGCTTTTCACATTTGCGATATTTGTTAACCATTTTCTATCCACTCTTGTGTTGAATAAAATCTTCAATTTATTCCGGGTTTTTTTGGTTATATGTGGGGGGGGGGGGACCAGAATACACAGACATTTGTAGATGGATGTGTCAGATCCCTGATGTGTGTGGTTTCCAGTTGTTCATCTGATCTCCTCTCACGTGGTGACAGGAGGGGGAGGCGGCTCTGGCCTGAAGTCGGGGTGCGAAAAAGAGGAGGAGTCTAAACTTAAACAAGGAATGGGAGCGATAGCAGCGGTAGAGCAGCTGCAGGGGGACAGGAAGGACAGGCAGCAGGCTCCTCACCTTTTTTCAGATTTTAATATCCTTGTTAATATGTGTATTTTTATTTTACTGTCCAAACCAGACAGCTGGATTCTGCATGTCACACATTGGCTGGTTTTATTTGTCTGCTGATAAAAGAAGGCTTAAACTGGACTAATAAACTGTTTTACGCACAACGTTTTCATTTAACGAATCTAACGAAAGTGGATTTTTTTTTTCCCCCTCCACCTCCGATAGATTTCAGATGATCAACTGCTTGACACCTTGGGATAAACTTGGGATTTTTTCTTTTTCTTTTTCTGGCTTATTGTATACTGCGCAAAAAGAGTCTGATAAGAGTAGGAACATTTGGCACACTTAAAGAGGACTTGTGAGCTGGACCCGAACTCACACCGTCTCCATTAATTAGCCGGAGCAGGACGCGCGGTGACCCTTCTCACCCATGTCTCAACAGCAGAGCACTTTGCCCCGCACCGGCTGCTCGGCGGCGCCGCGGCGGACAATCATGGACAACAGGCCCGTCCCGAGGAGACGGACCGGAGCCGTCCGACATCTGCTGCAGCTGGCGTGCGTCGTCCTCGCCTGCAGCTCCCAGCTTCTGATGGTGGAGGCGAATTCGTGGTGGTGAGTGACTGATAACTGGAGATGCCGCTTTGAAATCCGCCCATGTGCTTCGAATGTGATTTATAATTTGGAGCGTCGTTTGACGCATAATTTGGGGATGGATCCCCTCCATGTTCCGCGTCCGTTTGTTGTTGTTTTCTTATTTTAAGATGCATTCATTCAGCTGTTTTTGTTTTTTGGGGATCCGGGTTTTTTTTTTTGTTTTTTGTTTTTTGTGACGTTGGATGCTGGGTTTGAATAGAACAAATGTGAAGGCTCTGTCACAATATTTACCCTGGTTGGCCTCCCAAATGGCACAGCCTTGCACCTACAGGGTGCTTTATCCACACTTGTTTTAGAAACTGCTATAGGATTAGATGAACATTCGTGAAATGATGTTGCAGACATGACATGAGTGAGCTGCAGATGGTTTGTTTCTTGTACTGAGCTGAGGAGTGAGGGGGGTTTTGGGGGGTGGGGGAGGTCAAAGGGAAGGAATCCAAGGAGTAATAAAGATAGTGGCTGTAGAGATGTTCTCCACAGGAGTCTATTTATCTGTGTTTTATAGCCCACTTGTCCCAGTAAAATTTGCGCCTGACTTTTGTGCTCTGCTGCCAGCATACCAAAGTCTCAGCTGCATTCCCACTTTTAATCAGATTTCAACTTCAAATGCCCCACATCTTTCAGGTCTCTAGGTCTGACCCCGATCCAGCGGCCCGAGATGTACATCATCGGCGCTCAGCCTCTCTGCAGTCAGCTTTCTGGCCTTTCACAGGTGAGTTTCCATGCATGGGAATCTCCCCACAGGGACCGCTCAGGAGTGTCGAGCCATTAGGCAACTAATCTCTGCTAATCCCGGCTGATGTTCCTGTGTGGCCCCGCAGAGTCAGAGGAAGCTGTGCCAGCTGTACCAAGACCACATGAGCTACATCGGAGACGGAGCGAGAACGGGCATCAAGGAGTGCCAGTACCAGTTCAAACAGAGGAGGTGGAACTGCAGCACTGTGGACAGCACGTCCGTGTTTGGACGGGTCATGCACATTGGTGAGTCTTTCATGCTGGATGTGTTAAAATTCAAGGCAACAACAGGTTTGAGGTTCCTTTAAGGAGGTATTACTGTAATTTTCCTCTGGTTTTTTTTTTTTTTTTCAATCTGCAGGGTAAAAAAACCCAAGAGCATCATGTGGTTGTTTAGAAAACGTATTCTTTTTAATAGACATGAACTAGCTACCTTTGTGAGGGCACACCAGAGTTTTATAAGGATTCAAAACATAAACATTTCACCACATTTAGTCCTTTCATGTAAATCACTTTGAAATGTCCTGTTGTTGAACATGTGCTTTACAAATACCTTCCCTGGACGAAACACATGTATTTTGGAAGGCTGAAGAGGAAGACTTTTAGACAAAATTTATTTTAAAAAATGTCAAAATTTGTCCCATAATGCACAAGCTGTCCAAAAGAATCGCCTTCTGCGCCATATAAATACAATAAAAAACAAAAATACCCAGTAATTCAACAAATTTAAGATGTGAACTTCCAATTGCTTTCCTGTCAATATTATTCTGATTACCAATCGTATTATTTTTCACCAACTATATTTATGACAAATAAAAAATTTGGACCAAAAGCGCTGAGTTAACCACTTTTGCGCAGGCGCAATAAAGGAGGTTCTCAGTTCAACGCAAAACGCGACGCACCATCGACGGAAGTCATGCGTAAAGACGCTCGAGGGTGACACCCCCCCACCCACCCACCCCCCAAAAATAGCGTTTTATCTCCGGTATTATGAGTTTCTGTTGCTAGTTTCGATCCCGGATCCGTGTCCAGCTCGCTTAAATCCCCAGCAGGCGATGTGGGAAACGTCTAATCAACAAGTAAGTGTCAAATCCGCTGCAGGCGGTCAGTCCGTCCGAGAGCTGAGGTGTTTGCTGCCCTTCTCTCTGCTTCTCCGTATTGACGGTGGGCTCTGTCCTCCAGGTTTATACGGAGGTGTGAGGCAGCCATTGTTGCTCTCCGTTTGAAATGCGCTGATGAGCTAGCATCGAGCCGGCAGATCCGGACCTGTTATTTGAAGTCGAGTCTCCACAGTCCCATAAAGCTGACGGGGGAACTGTTTCTTTAAAAGCGCACCGAATAATAAAAAAGGCTCGCACGCCTCGTTTTCTTTTCTTTTCTTTTTTTCTTTATGCATACCTTTCTGTCTGGCTGGCTGGCTGTGTTGATTCCAGTCCATACTGTGGTCCATAAAAGTAGCTGGCTACTTACAAGACAATACTAAATACTCCAACAGAAAATCTGCAATGGAAGCTCAACCAAAAAGATTCATATTTTATATTGGTATACCTTTTTTGATATAAAGCGTCGCGTAATGGCTCTCCACCCGGGGAATCATGGCTTGGAGGGCGCCTCAATTAGAACCTAAAGTTGCTGTTGAGTTGTTGTACCACTTAACAGCCACAAGGTCATAGAGTGCTGCTCCACATTGCTTAAATGAGGGTATGATTAGTCCTTTCCAAGTTGTTGGTATTTATTAAAATTAAGAGCATGATTTTATCCCCAGAATAGACGTTTAAGTTACAAAACTGGAAACTATGTGGCTTCAAGTCAGGATGCTGTTTGTTATTGTTATGGAAATGACTGACATTCAGGTTTCTTAACCTCCTACTTGTCAGCATATTGATCCCATCTTCTCTGTTTGCTTTTTAAGTGGTTGTGTATTAATGCAGATGGAGAGTTGGTGGTCTTTTCTTTTACAATGCGCAAACTGAGATCAATAACATGGACAAGGTGCAAAAGTGGTAAATCATGTGTGGCTTGATTTAAATTATCTGCTTACATCGAATGATTGAATTGATAACGGGCACTTAGACACAAGTCCTTAGATATCCGTAAATCTGAAACTCTGTTTTTATTTCCTTTACTAATCAATTTTCAGGTAGAGTCAAGAAAATATGTATGTTTTATTAGTGTTAGCATACCAAATATATTTTTGAAGGTTTTACGTTAAGTTGACTGACAAAAAAAAACAATTACCTAAATACTTTTTTCAACTTTATTTTATTGAAGTGATTAAACTAAAGCTATTGTCCTGTCTATGGGCCCACTAGCCAAAGGCTAATTTGCAGGCCCAGTCACTTATTAGGCATTTAGAAGCTCATCTTTAAACTAATAGCAGAAATAAAGTTATTTAAAACCAGGAGTAGCAAATGTTTTTCTTTTCCAGGTTACGTTAAAATCTGTTTCTTCACTAACATTGTCTAACAAACTTCACCGAACAGCTTTATTTATACTGAGAGTTAATCACATCACATGCAAATTAATTTATTTATTTATTAGGTTTCTGTACTACATTTAGAAATTTCAAAAGAAATAAGGGGTTTTTTGTCACAGAAATGTTTGAGAAACAAGGTTTTTAAATATATATATATTTTTTATTATTATTATTTTTTTTTACAAATAACTAAATGAAAACTGTGATGTTTTTATGTATTTATCCCTCTTTGAAAAACTAAATAAAATCCCACCTCTCTGTAGTTGCAGCATTATCCTGTGGGGTTAATTATATTTATTTATATTCTTATTTTGTGATCTCTGAAACAAATCGATGTATCAGGTAAAAAGGTGTAGATACAAAAGCAAGCCACATAAATCATCATGTTCGGTTTTATATCAGCTTAGTTTATTTTTCCACTTCAAACTCGCAACAGAAGAAACTTCACCAAAAAATAGTAAATTCAGTTCATCCACAGAGATTAAAGTGGGTTACATACATTCCCAATTGATCCTAGTTATAAAACAGTCAAGCTCAATTTATTATTCAGACCAGTTAGAAACTTTTTTTTTTCAAAGTAAACTCAGCCAATTGCATTGAATCAATGACTTGCAGCAATCACTGCTCCTTGATAAACATGCAACAAGAGATGGATTTTGGTTGCAATATGTAGAAATGGCAATAAGATGCACTGGAAGTCTTATGATGGTAATATGTAACGTATAAAACATTGAGCGACAGAATTGCACCTCGCGTCGTTTTTTGAAATCTAAGAACGTCTCGCGTTTTTCACTCCACCAGGCTCAAGGGAGACGGCATTCACGTACGCCATCAGCGCGGCCGGCGTCGTCAACGCCATCAGTCGGGCGTGCCGCGACGGCGAGCTCTCCACGTGTGGCTGCAGCCGCGCCGCCCGGCCCCGCGACCTGCCGCGCGACTGGCTGTGGGGAGGCTGCGGCGACAACGTGCATTACGGCTACAGATTCGCCCGGGAATTTGTCGATGCCAAGGAGCGGGAGAAGAATTACCCGCGCGGGTCGAGAGAGTACGCCCGAATGCTCATGAACCTGCACAACAACGAAGCGGGACGACAGGTATGACGAACCCAACACACACCGCCACTTTTTGTTCTGCTGTGGGAACTTTGTTGGGGGAAATGTGTTTTTCCTCTTTTTACCCGCATACTATATCTGTATGTCTGTTAGGAATGTGTGTCAAAGTTGACACACACTGCGAGTGTGTCTGTGTGTGTGTGTGTCGGTTATTTATTGGGAACCTGCAAATGGTACAACTGCTAACGCCCTTGGAGTTTAGCTGGGTCGCCCAGGTCAAGGCACATTCCAGCGCTTTAACGCACAGACACACATGCACGGATAAACACGGACAGATGCAACACGTTGGACGTCAACATTATTATTATTATTATTATTATTCTTATTGGGAACATGAAATTTGGTGGATCTATTTCATGGCACGTTTGCAAGATGTCGCGTATTTTTAAATCTGCACTTTTAGTCGTAAACTATCCGCCTCGCCTGTTTGGGTGCAGGCCGCTTATCTCCACCGCAGCTTTGTTTAAGCTGTTTACAGGACAGAGACATGCATGTGTGTATGCACAAATGCCCCGTTTGATTTGTGTGAGAGACAGTGAGCCCAGGTTTGTGTGTGTCAGAGGTCAAAGGTGAGGGTCTGGAGAGCTTGTGTTTCTGCCGACGGTCCCGTTGGGGCTATAGAAGAAAGTATGAGGAGGAAGATATACTGCCGCAGCTTTGTATTAACACATGCTTCCACACACGCACACTCTTTTGAAATAACTTTTCCTTCCTTCTCCTGTTTGATCCTTCGCTTTCATTGTCGTCTGTCCATCGAAACGGAAGAGAGGAGAAGAGGGAGATGAAAAGGTGGGGAGGAAGACAGTTTCTCTCCTTCTCCTCATCCCTCCGTTCCGTCTTTCTTCTGAGGACACGCTGGTTTGTCCTAAGTGGGATTTGTCTTGCTTGGCTGAACAAGGCAAACCACAGAGTCTTTGTAGAGGATGGAGAGGTCTGCCTGTGTGTGTGTGTGTGTGTGCGTGCATGTGTGTGTGTGTGAGAACAGTGAGCAGTGTGGTCGTCTGTGTGTGCTGACGGCTGGAGGCAGAGACGCACATCAAAGGAGGAATCTTTGTCAAACTTGACCGATTGTCACTAACCAAAACTAGATGCTCATTCAGCTTTCTGTTTAACATAAAAAATATTCCTCAGTTTGGTTTTTCATTATGTGAATTCTGTTGAAAAACCTCCCGTCTGGCAGATTAGCACGTAAGCAACCTCACTCACTATCAGAGGGCAACAGAGCGACACAAACACACACTTGCATTTATGAACAGTTTAGAGAGACCACTGAACATTTGGATAATATGGAGAAAGCCAGGGTGTAAACACACAAACTCACTGCAGAAAACTCCAGGCCATAATGGGAACCCAGGTGGAAAAAAATGTTTCAACAAAGAACAGAAGATTAAAAAAATATATATGCCTGTGTATTAGATCTAAAACAGACACATTTCTGCTCCCAATCTGTGTAAAATCATCACTGCACATAGTAAGAATCATTAACGACATGAGACGGGTGACGGTTGCAGTGCCCTGAAAAACATATCCAGAGGAAAACTGACAATGCACATGACCAGAAACATACCAGATTGACAGTGACACAAGGTGGCGGTAGCATCATGCTGTGGGAATGCTTTTCTTGAGCCGGTGTATTAATTAAATCTACTGGTAAGACTGAGAACTTGCCAAAGAAAACTATAATGTAATCATCTAGTTCTCCTACAGCTGGGTCAAAACAAAGACTCTCTTTTAAAATACAGTAACACCAACAATGCCAGTGAAGCGTGGACGTGTGTTGGCTTTTTTTTTTTTTCCCTTAACTTCTCACTTCATTCATAGCTTAGCCTGGCACTAAAAGGCAGCCTGTGTTCTCCATTTCTGTCCTTGTGTGTTTCAGACACGGGCGAGTATACACCCATACACACACTCACTCACACTAACCCTGACTGAGTAAAACCTATTGTGCTTGACACAGAGAGCATGTCTCCGCCATGGATGACTGACCATGAAGGTCCAGAGTCACTGTGCCCAGCAGGCATGACCCACCAAATACCTCACCATGGCGCTGGACAAACAGATGCCTGCTTTGATTGGACAGAATGGGGTTCCTGGCTGCTACTGTTTTGTGGTAAAAGTGTTTTTTTCACGGGAGAAATAAGTTGTTGTAGTTATAACATCTCGAGCTAAACCACCAAACGCGTGTAGCCTTAATAACAAATACCATTGTCCTCTGTTTTCCGTGGCTGTCTGAGGAGGTCACCGGGGTCGGATCACAGGATTGCAGGGTGCCGAGTGCTATGCCTGCTGGGTAGTAAAGTAGAGGTCTGAAAGCAGGGGGTAGGAGGTGGGACGTAGGGGTCAGAGGTGTTTGGGATGCAGAGGTTAACGGAGGTGAGAAGGTAATTGAGATCAGGCAACGTGAGGAGAGAGAATGATGGGTTTCATTAGCGTCAGGGGAAATTAGGAATCGGAGGTAAATGATTCAGGGAGTAAATGTGTGGTAGCTCGTCTGCTGCACACTAAACTCTGTGCAGCGCTCAATGAGAGCAGGCGTAATTTATGTGGGTGTTTAAGATAGGGGTGTTTTAATGTGGCTTGTTTATTAAATGTTGTTTAGGTGACCTGGTAAAGCTGCAAGGTTTACTGCTGCAGAGACCGTAAATCTTCTATTTCCTGTTCTGTGTTTTGTTTTAAACAAACCCATATGTTCAGAACGCAGCAACATCCTACAAATTACAGGCTTTCTGAGGGGGGGGGGGGGAAACCATGACAGAACGTCAAATGTTTCCAATGTTTGATTTGTGGTTTTAAAGTTAGCTAAGGATGAAGGAAGTGAAGCAGAGATGTTCATTTTTTTTTTACAATCTTTCTTGAGAAAAAGGAAAGTTTCAGCCACCACAATGCAACTTTGATAACACTAGTATTTAGGGTTGTCAGTGGAAAGTGGGGTACCCTTTTTCACCGATGCACCAAAATAAAATACTGTGCAATCAACTGCTTTTTTGATTGCACAATCTGTGAAGGATACATTTTTTTTAAAATGTTACTGAATAAACAGCATTATGAAGACCAAACACACAACAAACAGGTCCAAAAGACTTGCAATTGCGATAAGAGGTGGTTCTATTGAGCAAAAATGGTTGTTTGCACAAATACACCACTCTGTTAAGAGTTTGCCAGGAGACTTTTTCATTCCTTTTCGCAATGATTCATTAATTTATGGTTACTATCAGACAAATTTCCCATAAAATACCCAAAAGTGTGTGGTGGCAACATAACATTTTGTTGTGACATTGTGTTTTAGCAAGGATCTCCATTAAGTGTGTGAAAATTCAGGGTAAATGTAAATATATTTATATATACAGTTTATTAGTCATTTCCATTCAAAAGACCTTATACTGTAAATTTGACTCTGAAACAGTCTGGGATGTTGACATGAGAAATAGTCGCAGGGATTCTGTAGTTGCATATTTCCACCACTAGATGGTAGCAGAGTAGTATTGAAACTAAGAATTCAGTCTTCTGTACTTTGCCGTCATGCTGGTTCTTTTCTTTTCTGGTAGGAGGATTTATTTACAGATATACATGAACGTCTGTCTTTCACCAGGCCGTCTACAACCAAGCGCATGTCTCCTGCAAGTGTCACGGAGTCTCCGGGTCCTGCAGTCTGAAAACTTGCTGGCTTCAGCTGGCCGACTTCAGGCGAGTCGGAGAATTTCTGAAAGAGAAATACGACAGTGCTGCGGCCATGCAGATTGGACGCAAGGTATTAATTTGATATGTAGTGACCACAAACATTTACTTGAATGCTTTATTGGTGAAATGTGCTAAACAGATACACTAGACTTGATACGCTCACTTTATTTAAAGTCCAGACCACTGTTCTGGTGGTCCACTGTCCAGCTGTATCACTCAAACTTCTTCCCTCCTTTTTTTTTTTTTGCTTTACCAGGGGAAGCTGGAGCTGAAAGACAAGCGCTTCAACAACCCGACACCTGAAGACATGGTCTACATTGACACAAGCCCCGACTACTGTCTCCGGAACGAAACCACGGGCTCACTGGGAACGCATGGCCGCTACTGCAACAAAACCTCAGAGGGCATGGACGGCTGCGAGCTGATGTGCTGCGGCAGAGGGTACGACCAGTTCAAGACGTACAAGCACGAGCGCTGCCACTGCAAGTTCCACTGGTGCTGCTACGTCAAGTGCCGGCGCTGCACGACTCTCGTGGACCAGTTTTTGTGCAAATAGCACAAAAAGGCGGGTGAACTCTGGCCCAAAGAAATGGGAGAAGGAGGAGGAGGTTATGAAGAATGATGACTGATATATATACATATATATATATATATAAAAAAAGATGTCCAATATTCTGATCACGGTCCTGATGGAAGAACAAAACAGCACAAACGAGGATAAAAGGGATAAACAGAACAGGTTTCAATCCCTTAAAGTGGGGACACATTGACCTGCGTGAGCTGAAGAGATGAAAATAAATATATAATTAAGAAAGAAGTCTACAACGTACACATTTTAACTTAAAGAGACTTGTGTTTGTTTTAAAGTGTGAAGCAGCCTTGATTCCTCTGATTGCCTGCTGCTTTTTTTAATGCAAGAGCACTGCTAACATCACCATATGCACTCCCATCCCACTGGCAGGAGCAAAGAAAACTACAACCAGCAGAAAGTGAACAAGTCAAGGTGACAATGAACGCAAAGTGCCTTGTAGAAGTATTCATACCAGTTCAGCTATTCTTCACGTTTCATCCAAAAACTGGATGTTACGTGACAAACCAACAAAAAGCGGTCCATAGATATGCAGTACAAGGAAAACAATCCACGTTGAGCCATTTTTTTGCAGCAATTATAGTTGTAAATAACATTCTGCCCTGAACAAGTTTGATGTTGCTGTTAGGATGGTGCAAGCATCTCTCCCTGTCCAGTAGACAACACTCTGCTATTACTAAAAATAAAAGAGATCAGACTCACTTCTCTGAGCTTTACCGTGAGCTTTTCCCCACCAGAAAATCCATTTTTGCTAACTGCGTTATAGTATGGGACTCCAAGCATGATGATTCCACCACCATGTCGGGTTTCAAGCAATCATGTCCAGTTTTAGGGTCTGTCAGACTTTTTTACTAAAATGTTTTCTGTCTTTAACTGGCCAAATCACCTGCTTTCACATATTT
Source organism: Poecilia formosa (assembly GCF_000485575.1). NCBI lineage: Eukaryota > Metazoa > Chordata > Actinopteri > Cyprinodontiformes > Poeciliidae > Poecilia > Poecilia formosa. The sequence goes on from NW_006800098.1 coordinate 1,410,440, forward strand.
GCTCTGCTCCCTTCATGGCTTTTTGCAACGTGAATTTATTAAGGGACTTGCACACCGAATGCAGCATCAGCTCCACCAACCTCTGAAATCCATTCATTTGTGCTTCATGCTCCACGCAACAATGTTTCGTTTTTCGCTTCTTCTTTTTTTTTTTTCCTGCGCCGAGCGAACGCCAATGCACTGCATCTCCTCCCTCAGCGCTGAAGTGCAAGCAGCTCGGCACGGCTTGCGTTGCACTCAGTTTAAAGTCGATATTTGTTGCACTTTGACTGCAGTTGCACAGCGACAGATCCTCGCTTGGCCAATAGATACAAGATATCTGTCAAAGTGCTCCACACTGAGTAGAAAGCAGCCTGTTATTATGGAAACCAAACTCCTTCACTTGCTCTCTAAGGGGTTACACGTTTCTTTTTTATCTTCTTCCCTGTTGTTGGTTTTAGCACAAAGGAAATGTAAGATCTGCAACTCAAACATAACAATAATAATACGTTTTATTGTGAAACTCTACCTCTTGTTGTGTTGTACTTTGCTATGGATGAACAGAATGCAAGCACCATCAGTGTTGCTTCCAGTTTTCCAGGATTCGCTGCTGTGAAGCTCAAAGGATGCTGTTTGTCTTTCTTCTCGTCACTCTTCCTTCAAGGCCAGATTTATTCGTCGACCTCTAATCTCTATTCTACCTGTCTGATTATGATCATGTCTTGAAAGGTTTGCAGTTCTTATATCTATTTTTAGATGATAGCTTGAACGTGTTGGTGAGAAGTTCAAAGCTTGAGATATTGTTTTATAACCTGACTCGGCTTTAACCTTCTCTACAATCTTTTCCGTGACCTTTCTGCTTTATTCCTTGGGCTTTCAGGATGCCGTTTGTTCACTAATGTCTCCAACAAATCTCTAAGGCTTTCGAAGATTTGTTGAGTTTGAAATGAGATTCACCTAAGTGCATATGTACTCCATTTACTTAGAAGATTTCTCACGGTTCGGGGAAAGGAGAGCTGGTTACATCTTTCAGTTTTGAATCTGTAGCCAAAATAGAAAAGTTCACGTCGTTTTCCTTCCGCTTCATAATCACGTTCCACTTTGTGTCTATGTAGCAAATCCCAATAAGATTACATTGAAGTTTGTAGTTCTGAAGAGACAAAATGTGAACAAGGAAATTGAATATTTTTGCAAGGCACTGCAAAGAGAGGGACTCCAGATACTTCACTCTTTTTTATTTTTTGTAACAAACTTTAGGAGAAAAAAAGAAGAGCTCACATAAATCCAGTTCTAAATGCCTGAACCTGCAGCAGCATCAGCAAAATGCTAACAATAATTCTCAAAAGGACAGGGCACACTCCCTTTTGTGTCGGTGACCTGACAAATGATCCTGTGAGCGGGTTAATGAGGCCTGCTGCTTGCAGCCATCTTGCCATTGTTGCTGTTTAAGTGGGCAGTGTGCTGTCTAGCTCCATAACCTTCACATCAGGTGAAGGAAGCACCCAGTAGAGAGATTTACATGTTGGACTGGCCTTAATAAAGACATGCAAAGAGACGTGGTCAGTGCCAAGTGGACCTTTTTCGTCTGACGATGTCAAACAAGATGTCAAGTGTTGTGTTGACTTGGTGTTTTTGCCAGGACTGTGACACTTTGTGACTCTGTGATGCAGATAATAGACGTGCTTGTGGACACATGAGGACTGAATATGCTGTGGAAAATAAGTGCAAGAAGAAACACAAGAACTGGACTGCAATTCCTTACAAGCAACATTCAAGAACTTAGTGGATAAGAAATTATATTTTGTTGTTTATAAGCTTATGATGTTTTCTATGTTTTATACATGCATATTACTGTGTATTCTTTTGATAAAGTAGACTTTGAAAGTGAAGCTTTCTGTCTGCGGCAGTTCTTCAGGAAAAGTCTGACCCAGGTTAACACGTTCCCTCCTCTACAGCTAAGCCTTTTTTTTTTTTTTTTTTTTACCTGGTTGCATTATTTTGCAATAGGGTAAAAAAAAAATCAGAAAATGCAGTTTGAGAAGGTTTGTACACACACGAAGAAAAAAAAAAAGAAAATTTGTCTCTTTAATTTTCTGAAAGTTGAATCTTGAATCTTCTCTCATTCAACCTTCTATCCTAGTACTTTTATTATTATTATTATTATTATTATTATTATTATTTTTTTTTACTAAAGATGCATAAATTTGTTTTCTTCTTGGTGATGTTTTGTTCTGGTTTTGATTAGTGATCACTTGTCTATTTAACATACAACTATTTTGGATTTTTACCTAAAGTTTTACATGAGAACTTGCTGATTTTCCAGCTAATTTTTCCCCATAGTTTTTCCTGCCTTTTCCCCTGAAGACCTTTGATTCCAACAGATGGCCAGGCAGACGGTCTGTCTGTCTGTCCCTACAAACTCCTTGTTTGTTCTCAATTTCTGTCCCACAACATTCATTTTCCACATTTAAACACTAAGCATCACCGTATTTGATTCCCATAAATACCATCAAGATGATCTTAAGTTGTCTCTTAACATTTGTTTGTCAGTGTTTTTCAATGTTTAGCGCTGAATGTCGAGGCTAATCGGGTCAGAACAGTGACCTTACTAACAATCCCATTACTTGCAGCTGCTTGCAGGTAATTGGATTAGACAACTGACCAGAGCGGCACGAGTGACCTGCATCCCTGTGTATGAGAAATCCTCCTCACCTGACGGAAGACGGTGAATGTCTGGGGTCATCTGTTATTGTAGACGAACTCTCAATGCCTGCTGGAGCTGGAAACATAAGAATCGGTAACTGATAATCCATAAAGTATGCCGTATATGTCGATCATGACGTGTGTGAGGCTCTAGCAAGATTGGATCAGTGAAAGTGTAACCTTCAGGCTCATCTAATCCTCCTGGCCTGACAGCCATCTGTTTACAAAGTGCTGCCAGATTGAATTTGCACAAACACTCAGTGAGGATTTCCGCCCTCATGTTGTTTTTTGTTTTTTTTGTATTTTCTTAACTTTAGGGTGAGGCTGTTTTTTTTTTTTTTTCAAGCTGGTGATTGCAGAGAATCACAGAGGTAAGTGTGTTTAGTACTTGTGAATACTTGTACTTTTTTGATGGCCAGTCTAGTGTTGCCTTTTAATTTTTCTTGGGTGTGGATTTTTATGGAATAGTTACTTGGAAATGAATGCATATGTAAACATACAGCTACTTATTTTCTTGGGATTTTATTGTCATGACCTAGCTAAAGTATTGCATTGTAGTTTAATGGAGGAAAAATGACATAACGCTGTACAGAGCCAGTTTTTGTTGCAATTAGTCCTTTAGCTGCATCAGCTTTACAGACTGAACCTTTTAGCATTTTTCTTAGCAAAAGTATATCAAGCTCTGTTATCCTGGATGGCAAATCCCTATAAAAATACATTTTCATGGATTCTCAGTAAAAGTTAGGTCTGGTCTTTGATTATTTTACCTATTGTACGTTTAAGGCTCGGTTTTTAGCCACATGAGCAAGTCAGCTATTCTGTCCTGATGCTGAAGAAAAGCATCCCCGCATCATGATGCTGCCACCATTGTATCTAACCTTTGGGATGTTGTGTTTACGATGATGGCTGTTAGTTTTGCTTGTTGGCCAAAACGTTCACTGCCGTTTCTGCTTGTAATTCATCCATTAAGACTAGAAATGTGGACCAAACAACTAATGGCTACACTGTCAATATATTCCTCCACCTGAGCAGTTGATCCCTGCAGCTTCTCCAGAGTTGCCCTTGGCCTCTTGGACATTTCTCTGAATAATCGTCTTTTTGAATCATTGGAGGAGCAGCACACATGACTCTACATCTCAAACACAGCGATGAGGTCGAGGATATGAAATTCACGAGGAACTAGCGTTAACTGTACACTCATCTTTAACAAACAGATCATTATTTAACGGATCACCGATGTTAAAGCTAATTAACTGATCCATTCTTGATTGTTCACTTGTGTTCTTGGTTCAGTCAACTTTTTAGCTGCAACGAAACAAGATACGAGATCTAGGGAGTTCTGGCTGCTGGTGGATTAAAGGCTCTGGCCGATCATATCTTGGGTTTGGAGCTGTGGTTGTGGTGATGGATTGAACAGAAATTTGGGATCTTATATTCTAATCTTTGAGTTGGGAATAAACTGCACAAGGTGAATTCTGATTACTAATTAAGTGACTTGTGAGAGCAATTTGTTTCACTGTCTTCTTAAAAAAAGAGTTAAATTACACACTTAAGGGAACTCTTATTTGTAAAAAAAAAATACAATACATATGTTTTCTTCTCTTTGTCACACAAGAAATTTAAAAACTAACATTTTTGAGTGTAATATAAAAAATGTACTAGGTGTGAATACTTTTGCAGGGCATTGTTTTTCGCCTATTCTTGTTTTGTTGGGGTTTTTTTTCCTTCTTTTTTTTTTGGCAGATTTTGACTTTGAACAATGAGGCCATTATCCTTAAAACCTGTTTTGTCTATGCGCAGGAGGAAGAAAGCTGCTTTTTCCTCTAAAATCATAATAAAACCCCGAGTAAAATTGTTTGCATTAACTGCCCAGTCCCTGTGTTTAACAGGCCATTTATCATGTTAGAGTGAGAGCATTTCCCCCGCATTTAGCCACATGATACCAGATGCAAAGGGATTTTGCACAATATGTTTGTAGATTAGCCAGCAGCTGGTGTGGGAAATCTCTCTGTGATCTCGATTAGCTGAAGTGAGGAAACCGTTTCATTTTCAAATTCCATAAACGTACAGAGCGCGACAGATCCCAAGCCTTTTCCTTATTCAGCTGCTTACGCTGCTGTTTTACTCCTCAAACACAAACAGAGCTCAAAGACCAAGTCAAACACAAATGCTCAGCCACTTATCCATAAGCTCATTCATCCATATGCTTTCTACAAGCTGTAGTAGGAGCAGAATGGATCGCTGAGTAGCCTGAATATCTAATCTTCTGGGGATGGCTCTGCAGACGGAGTAAGTGCTCTCTGAGTTGGAAGGTCAGCTTCCACGTCAGTGCTGCTTTCTGTACGTCTCAAATATCTTCGTAAGCGCTTCTGCTTATTGACCTTTTAGCCCCATTTATGATATGGATACAAAAGTCAAAACAATATAGAAATATTTAGTTTCAGCTTGTTTCTTTTTTTGTTTTTTTACTGCAGTTTAGCAAAGAAAGTTCCTTGCAAAAATACAAACTGCTAAACCTTTTTCATATTTTATGGTAGAACTACAAACACCATTATTCAGCTGACAAATTGGTGCATAATTGTTGAGTGGAAGGTAAAACATTGTTTAATCAACTCCTTGTTTTTATAGTTCAGGTTGCATGTTTAGACTTGCTAAGGTAAATTTACACCGCAGTCTCAAATTTTCCACATCTTCTAAAATATTTTCTTCAGTTATTGTCCTGTATTTAGCTCCATATATCATCCTGTTGACTCTGACCAGCTTCATTCTGCCCTCTGAAGAAAATTCTCACAGCATAATGCTACCACTGCTATGTTTGGAGTAATTTTTGTTCTGTTTTTTTTTTTTTTTTTTTTTTTTTTTTTTTTTTTTTTGCTTGTTTGTTTGCTCTGAGACTGCTCTGAGAGTCATTAGACATATATTTTCTAATTAAACTATGAAACAAACAAATATTGTGAGCTGTCAGAAAACCTGATAAGCAATCGTTTTCCTAAAGCTATCATAGAAAATCCCAATGAATTACATTCAAGTTAGTTTCTAATGTGACAAAATATGGAAAGGTTCAGGGTGTGTGAATATTTTTTTAATGCACCAATGCTTTTACATTCAACTTAATTTCGTACTGATGAAAGAAATAAAGAACAACAGATTTTGTGCCTGTAAATTAAAAAGACTGGTGATGCATTAAATATCTTTCAGCAGCTGAAATAAATGCTTCATGTATTCCTTCAGAAATTGCACACAGCAAGTAATGAAGTCATTATACTCAAAATATGCACTTAGACACTTTATTGATTCAAGTACCGAAAGTGTTGACTTCAAGATTTAATGAGAAATAACTACTATTAACATCATATTGCACTTAGCATCGACAAAAAACATCTTTTCATTAATGCATTTTTCTTTTTTCCGAGGAGCTAAAGAATGAAGTGTGGTGAGTGTAGCACCATTATGTGCTCTTATTGCAACCTGCATGCAGGTTAGCGTGTTGGATGTAGGTCATGGTTAAGTGACTTAATTTTTAAATATTTAAGGCTGATCCTATCATGGTTTCAGTGACGCCGGGTGTGATCGAACAGGGCTGGTATTGAATGTTGCTCCACTGTTTCAGGTCTTCGTGTCTTCTTCAAAGCTTCGCACATAATCTTGTTGAGGATTGATTATGGGCCACATTTTTTTTTTATACTCTGGTTCTGTTTGGAATAAACATGTTGCCTAACGCCAGTTAGAGCCATTGCATAAACTGAATAAAAGCCATTTGAAGTTCAACAAATTATAGTTATGATTGTGTTTTCAGGTGTGGCGCACCGGCTGTAACCCGCCTATGTCGTGTGAAAGCCTTCACCCTGCCAACGATGTTCACACCCTAAAAAAAACACGATAGTCAACTAATGGAAAATTACCTGGAGAAGCTTGCTTTCAACTTAGGAGGCGGTAGAGAAGACGACAGTTTGACTGAAAGACGATACAGAAATGGCTCGAGGAAACATAAGCTGGCCCGGGCGGTTCTGGCCAACGGGGTCTTTGCCTCTGGAAAACCGCCCCTGTTATGGCCCCTGTATTGAAGAGATGACACTGAATTAATTCCTCATGTTGATATGCGCTGGTACAGAAACTGTAATTAATTGCAACACCAGTTTAATTTTTTGCCTTCACATTTTTAAGTTAACAATGAATTAAAACTTAAGGTGCTGCATTTTTAGCTTGAGATGCATTGGGATAGGATCACATTGTTCATCTTGTTTGTTTCTGTTTCATTCTCTTTTTCTGTGGCCCCATAAAAAAAAAAAAACAGGTCTGCTTGGTAAATTTAGTTTACAACTGCCACTATAAGCCCATATAGGACTTTGTAAGATCTTCATATTTTTTTCAAATTTACTCAAATCTGGTCAGGCAAACTGAAACATATATTTGAAAGTTTTATTTATTTTTTTCTCCAGTATTGCCCTGCATTTACATTCTGGCATCTTCTCATCATCTCTGAGTTGCTTCCCTTTTTCAGTTGGGGAAAAATGCTTATCCATAGCATAATGCTGCCATCACCATGCCCTTGAGAGAAGATGTTTTCAAGGTGACATGAACTTTAATACGAGTTCATTTAGTCATTGTAGAAAAATTCATGTAAAAAAATTAGCTTAACCAGAACAATGGCACCACAATTACTGGTAAAAATTCATATAGCATAAATGTAAACTACAACATTAATTGTATGCAATGTACACATTAATTCCAAAGTTAATATACGTTTTAAATTGCAGTTCCCTAAATGTGTGTTTGCCAAGAAAAAAAGCCATTTACTATATTCTTCACAAATCTAGTCAGAGGATAAAAAAAACAAAACAAAAAAATACATAGCAATTTTAGAGTTACCCCTCTCTGTGTAAAACAAACATTCAATCTTATTTTTGTCACATTACAACAAAAAACTTAAATATAAATGTGAAGTGTAAAAAAAAAAAGAAAAGAAAAGAAGGTTGTGCAATGACAAATGAAGGCTGCACAAACAAACTGGTTATGCCAACAATAAGTTCAGTGAAAGACACTCTTATATTCAGTGCCTCTCATGTTTAGTTTGGTAGTTTTTAATGTTTCTCTCATCGGTAAAGAACCAAGACAATCCTGGAAAAATTCAAGACATCTAAGTAGAGATATCATGTTTTAAATATTTTGAGCACATGATTGAATCTGACAGAACTGCATAGAAATGACGAGGATGGAAATTATTTTCTGATGTCAAGTCAAAGGATTGTCATTTGGTTTTATCTGATTTACTTCCAGAAAAAGGAATAGAAATGTTCACAGTCTGAATTGTTTTCATAGCTTTTTAGTGTAACTAAAGACAAACATTTAGTTTACCCTTAGTTTGCCCTCACTATCAGTAAAATTAGTGTGGCGGTCATGTGGAACGTGGTCTTGGACTTTGTTAGAGTGAGAGAGAAAAAGTCTTCCACATCTTCTGCCTAGGTCAAGATAAAATCAATTTCTAAAGCATAGCTGTTGCACTAACCTACATCATGCTTTTGGGAAAGATACACTATTATAAAATGTTTTTCTTCTAAGCTGAATTTAAAGATCCTGTACTTACTTACAGTGCTGTGAAAAGGTGCTTGCTCCCATAGAGACTGATATTATTTTTGTTTATTTGCTTGAATATTTCAGATCATTAAACAAAATTTTATATCAGACAAACTTAGTCAAAATCAATACAAAAGACAGTTTTCAAGTAATGCCACACCCTGGCTTTACTGCAGTCAAAGCTTTAGAATATACTAATTAAGGCCTGTCTTAAACCATGAAATAGGCTGAAATATATTTTTAAACATTTTTGAAACTCCATAACTATTTATGCAGTTTCAAAAACTGCATAAATAGGTTAATAGAAAAATAAGAGTATACATTTTAAAACGTATTCTCTAAAACCTAAAAGTATTTTTTGAAAACAAATATTTGCAAGGATACTTGCTAAGCTTGTTTAAAGGTGAAACTGGTGTGTCTGTTAACCATTTAAAAGAACATTTATGAAGCTTGGAGTTCAGGAATACACCCAGCTGCCAGGGCTTTGTATCATAATAACTAATTCCCTGTTGCACAACCAAGCACTGTCTGTAATTGCATTGCATTTGGGAGTGGGGCTGTGCGTGCTCTGGCATGAAATTCACATGTCTGCACGCACTTCTTAAATCAGCGATGCAGAGGTGGTGAACAACAGATGATTCAGTTATGCATTCATTGGCTCGATTCATGTTGACTCTCAGATATGTGTAACAAAACTGTCAAGGCAATTTGGACAACAGATGGAGAGTGGTCATATTACAAAGTATATATAGTTCTAGATTTATAATCTGCTGCCATTGCTGGAAAGATTTTACTTGCTTAAGAACTTTTAACAGATTTACACAATTAAAAAAACTGAATTGTGCCTCTAGATTTTCTTTTAATCTCTCAAAATTTTATAAAGTAGCATTTTGCCTCCTCTTGATTTATTTTTTTCCTGTTTACCATCATACATACTTATGTCAATAGTTATTTTTCTGTTTTGTTTGTTTATGATTTGCATCTTTATTGTTTATTTAATTTTTCCTTTGTTTTCAGCCTTTATTCAGTTATTTTTTACAGTAATTCTTCGGTTTTCTTTGTTTTTAGTATTTTTGCTTTTGAGTAACAGCTTTGGTTAAAAACTACAATAGAAGAATCATGTCTTGTTCCTGGTCGTCGGTGATTGGTCAGTTTTTTCGCAGAGCCATCTGATTGGATATCTTGTGCTCATGCGAGTAGCGTCACGGGTTGAACGCCTCCCTTCCGTAGGTGAGTGAGCTCTGGAAGGGAGCTCGCTTAGTAACCGTTTAGGCTGGAGAGGAGCTGGATGGCAGCTACAACTCGCTGCCAACTTTTTTAACATCACCCAGAGCACTAATTTCTCCTCGGACATTCGGAGCAGGTGAATATTACCAATTGTATTTGATACTGTTGATTACAAGTGCTGTTTTTATGTCCTATTTTAGGCTGTTAAATATCACCCCATACTTTCCTTAATGTAACGTTAGCGCCTCCCTGAATAGCAGCCTTTGCTATCCAGCTAATTCTGGCTGTCAAAACAACAGGAGTTAGAAGCTGCTAGCCACCCCCCCAAAAACACAGCTTTTCTTTGTCTTTGGGAGACATTGTTATACACGTGAACCTGTTATTTAGCATGTTTAAAGACATTGAGTGCGATGGGGAAAGCTGTCAACACAAACACAGTCTGTCTAAAATACTTTTCTCGCTTTTGTCAGACGTGGCAGCGGACTAGCCAGCTCGCTAGCTCGGTGTAAACAAACCATGTTCACAGACTGCTGAAGGGCTGCGGTATGTCTGGGTGTCTTTTTTCCTTAGCCCTTTCTAGATGTAACTACGGTTATTTTTTACATTAGCGTAACGTTAGCAAGATGACACACAATTTTGTTGATGTCTTGTATTAAATTGGTAAAAGTTGGCGCTGTCAGTGGAAGGTAGACTGCCTGGAGTTTGTCTTTTCTTTGTCTTGCTCGCCTGTGTTAAGTTGATACCTGGGGTTTCTGAGCTCCCACTATTAATTTACTTCTCTCATCTTGACGTTATTTTAGTGAAGATGGTTTCCTTTTTGGTATTTAAAGGTGAGTTGTTAAGTGACTGACAAGTAGCTGCTGTTTTCAGTTTTTCAATACGAGTTTTATTCTTTATTTTCACCTGTTTCTTGCTCACTTAAGTCAGCAAAAAATAGGATGGCAGAAAATACCAGGTACAAGGCTTACTGTGTTTTCTAATATATATTAACTTTTTTTAAAATTACTTTTAAATTTAAAGAGACATTACCACGTATGTCAGGATTATTATCAAAATAGTTAGACAGGATTCCACCATAAATTCTTCTTGTATGCACTTCTATTAGTGCATTTTTTAGATGATTTCTAGACCAACTGTTGGGTAATTTAGCATGAACTACTTATCAAATAAGCTCAAATTTGGAATATAAATTATGGAACATATTGCCTAACACTCTATTAATTTTATATACAAACAGTTAACTTTTCTTTGGTTTGTTTAAATACGGGTTTTGTGGGCTGGAACTTCAGCATATTATCCTGGCTAGGGTTGTCAATAGAAACAGAACAAAAAATACAAAAAAATACTGTAATTGTTTGAAATGATTAAATAACCTTAATCTCCTTACAAAAGCAAACAACTGCTTTTACTTTGGTTTAAAATAACACAAATTTTATGGCATTTACCCAAAAACCTTGTAACGATAATGCAAGTTTATTGGTTTATTTAGAACAGATAGGCCATACTTTATCCTGCTATAAATACAGCTTCATCACAATCGGAGTAATGAGTGACACACCTTAAGTTTCCACACCAAGACCAAACCTGTTTTCTTCAACCTGGAATGAGATGATTTTGTCTGTCTCGTAAACGAGGGGCTGACCTTAGCATTTTTCTGACATCCCATTAAATTGTTTAGCGTAAATTTTGTGCAGTTCTCAAAGTTTGTATTTTTTTAAAAAAACCTTGATACGCACTTGTAGCAGTAGTCTACCCATAAAACTAGATTTTACTAGCCAACCGCATGGATGTGTATATAGCTTTTTAAGTAAAAATATAAGTATTTGTTGATGTGTTGAACCATGACTGTATTTTCCCAGAGTATTCCAAAAATAGCTTGTTGTCAAAGAGTTGTCATGCAGTTATTAGCACTGAGAAACACATTTACCAGTAGTAAACTAGTCACAACTGAATATTTGTCTCTGGTGTAGGAGTATGAGACAGAACTTGTCATTTTTAGATATCTGATATTTCTCTCCATCTGTATATGGTGCAACATCCAATTTTCAGTCAGCATTCTTCAGGCATGAAGTCATTTTATAAATATTTTATTGTCTGGGTAGTTGTCTTATACACAAACTTCCGCAGTATAGAAACTCTTTCTGTAACCTACCGATAGGAGAAATTCATATTTAACAGTTTCTTTTCCTCGATTAAGTTTCCATTTACAACTTACCCAAAGTGACAGAATGAAACTGAAGTGCGTGGAATCATGAGGCTGAGTTAATTATAACCGTTATGTTGTTATTAAGCCGTTTTTCTGTACGCCAAGAACATGCTTCATTTTTAAACTGACAAACAAATTCATCTTGTGATTTCAGAGCAGATAGTTACTGCATAATTTGTTTTGACGTTTCAGTGCCTTTCACAATCAGCATTGTGCAAGATTCTGCAGTGAAAAATATGGCCTGAATTTCGTCCGAAGAATGCAACTATTACTTAAGTTGCTGCATGCTCCAACTCCCACTGTGCAAGACATTGATATTGAGCATATGTCATGTTATTTTATGACAAAGTACAGCTCTGTGGTGAATTTAATGTGTAATGATGTCAGTGTTTGAAGGTGTGCCAGCCAGGAGAGTAGCTAAACATAGCTCATAGAATAATAGATCTATCAATGTGAACGTGATTGATCACGAAAGAGAAGAGCTGCTTTATTTTATTTATTTTTTTATATACATCTCTTACGTCATGCACATTTATTTATTTTCAAAACAACCCAGAAAGCAGTCTAAAACTGTTTGAGTGTGTTTGGTGGAAATACACGATTTACAAAGCTTTTACATTGACACCTGCTGTCATATAAATGTACAGACACAATACTTGCATAAGCCAAAATAAATAAGATTATCAAGACTTAAATACTTTATCCATGGAGACAATAATCATCTTAACCCATGAAACACCTTTAGAGGGTAAATGACTGAATGGGATTCCTTTGAAGCTGCAGTAAAATTTTTAAGCAAATTCTTCCCAATTATATTAAAGTTTAAGATTAAATAAAGAATAAGCAATTACTTAAGAAACTAGACCACAGTGTGATCTAATTCATCCTCAAAGACTACAAATAAATTGGCCGCCGTTCTAGGGACGTTTGGAAAACCCGAAATTTGGTAATGGGGAACAGTTATTAATAATGTGGTCGTCTTCAGTCAGTTTCACGCTGCATACACAAAAGGAATATGTATTTTTAATAGCTCCATGTTGCTCTTTTTTATCTTCTGAGACCACTTATTTTCATTTGACCCACTTTTGGATTACCACCTAGTGCTTTAAAGCCACTACATTTGGTTGTTCACCAGCAGGACGGACAACCTTATTGTGGTCTACTGGGTTCCCTCTGTCAGTAGTGGTTTGGCTTCATGCACACTTGGAGCTCAACTTTTAATTAGCTGTGAATAGTAATTTTAGACTTTGTGTGCGCTTCATGCCAGACTAAAAAGTGTCTAAAAAGAGTCGAGGTATTTCGAATAATTTAGGTTTACAAAAATCGTCATAAATACCAGATGTGGTATAATATTAACTTTTTTTTATTGGCACAAATTTAAACTGTTTTTTTTTTTTCACAACCCCTAAAATTGTACTTTAAAATGTACATTTAATGAAATCTAGTCATAAATACATGTGTTGGTATTTAAGTTTTCCCCATGAAATCCATTTTTTAAATTTGTGTCATTACTTTAAAGCTTGTAAACAATTTAAGGGAGCTAAAACGTACCATGCTTGTCAGAAGTGTGTTCCTGATAATATCTGTGCTGCGTCTCGACTAAGAGAACGAGTGTGTGTTTGTGTCAAATGCTCATCACACTGTCGCTCTTTGTTCCAGTCTCAATCATAAGACTCCTGGCAGCTGGACCAGAATGTCCCTGCTTGTATCAGGACACCAGGGGACACCCACTTTGTCTGTTTGCTCTTGATGTTAGTGGTTCGTTTTTATGTAGAAGCTAGCTGGGCGACGCTCCTGAATCACCCCAAAAGTGAACCCCACCCAAATGAGGTTTCAGCTCAAAGCCAACACTACTCATTATTTATGATCAGCTGTAGCTTTGTGGAGACAGAGGTTGAAACGGGATTTTGGGTAATGTTATAGTTTGGTTGGAGTGTGCCGTGTTGAAATGCCTGCGTCTCAGTCGTATTGAACAGCAGAACCAGTCATCTGGCTTCAAACAGCAGGTTTGGTTCTCTGCAGAGCTTCCCCACATTTAAATGGATACTTGTGTGAAACCCCCAACCACAGGGACGCACAACGCAACACACTACAACCACAACCTGCATTTAAGTATGGAAAGCTTATTTATGTCTGATCCACAAACATTTTTGCACGGGCAACAGAAAACCTGACGGTGAGTTTATGTTGTTTATCTCGAAGCAACCGAACTTTGCAGAGGTTGTGGGAAAAATTCAGAAGTACCGATCAGCGTCAGTGGAACGTTTACCATGGTTAGAAATTCACGAAATTAGAATTTTCACCAACTCTGAGTGATTCTTGCTTTGGTTAAGAAAAACTGAACAACCTGAACTAACAGCAGCAAAAGTATTTTCGTTTATTTTTTTTCCTGGAAGTAAAGAAACGTGTGAGAGTTTAAACTAATACTTGCAACAGAACAGTGGCTAGGGTTATCAATGTCGTCCAAAGGTCACTGTTCAAAGCAGGTCGTCACCAGTCTTATCTTTTTATTTTTGTGGTTTTGGACTGATGACTAGACAAGCTCCATGTGACTGTCAAAGAGTTTTTGCCTTTTTGACCCGTATTGGGTAGAGATCCACCAATCAATCAGCCAGCGATCACAATTGGCTCCTTTTAGCTCTAATCGATGAACAGCTGGTCAGATACTGAAAAGTTGGATTTATCTTCCTCTTTGCTTCACAAAGTGATTTTAAGTATGTTCAGTTTTGGCTTCAAATGACCATAAGATAGCTTGCTAGCAAAACATTTGTGAGAACGGACAGAAGATGGAGATCTTTGTAGGCTTGATGTTGATGAAGTTGAGTAGTTGAGCCTGTGTAACGTGTTTGTGAGTCAGTGTTACCGGCTTGGCTGCTTGGTCATCTGTTAGGCTTGTAAATCTTGTACTGCAGGTTGATGCAAAACAGAACGTCATGCTGAGGTAGGATTTTGAGTAGAAACAAAAATAACACAAGGGAATGGCAGTAGTGACCCGTTAAAGTTTACCGCTCAATGTCGTCTTCTAACTTGTCTTGTATGTCACCACTTAAAGGAGTGTGACTAAGAAATTAAAAAGGCTGTGCATTTGTTGTGTGGGAGAGAAATTCTGTGAAATGTGTGTGTTTATCTGGTGTTACACATTTTTGGTGAGTGTCTGTGTTAGAGGGGGAGAGAGAGAGAGAGAGCGATGACGTACCAAGTGGCACGCAGGCAGCCGGCCATGTCTGATTAAATGACTCATACAGCCAGCACACATTGAAGGGAAAATTTCATGCCGTTGGACAGCCTCGAACAATAAGCAGCAAATACGAAGAAGAAGCTCAGGTTCTGAATAAGCAGCGTACACGTCGAATTTCCTATCATTTCCTCAAATTAAAAAAAAATAAACATTAGCTGTCGTCACTGGAATGTGGTGGTTAGCAGGAAAGAAATCCCCGGAGGTTGACTTATGACTGTATTTCTATTGTTAATTCCAACTAACTAGTCTCATACTACTTACTTTATTTAACCAATACAGTTTTGACCCATGATCAGAGATTAGATACTTTCTTTGGGATAAAACAGCAATAGGTTGAAGTGAGTCTAATGGAGAAGACTGATAAACCTGTTCATATTTTCTCCTTCAAATGTCTTCACATAAAAATACCTAAATATGCAATATTTTAATTAACAATCAGATTCCTAAATGAAACGGGGGGAGTAAAGATGACTGTGCTCTGACCTCCTGATAACAAGTTATAGTAATCAGCGGTAGAAAGACGTGTTTGCCTGCCGTACATAGACTTGACTCTGCAGTGCTGCCGTTTTTACAGCTTGACCTTTGTCCTACATTTACTTCCTACCGAGTGAGAGTAAAGAAAACAGTACTTGCTTTTAAACTGCTTCTGACCCACATGTTAGTGTGTCATTACAGGACACCACATATTCATGCAGGCCTAAAGCACAGTTAAAAGTGGAGAAGGGGTTGAAAAACCGGTTCTTGTTGTTTATATATGGGTTTTTTTCTCTTTTTTTTTTTTATACACAAGCAAATATTTGACCTACTTTAGTTTGCTGAAGTTCCTCTTTTTTTTCTTTTTTTCTTTTTTTAGGAAAAAAACCCCCCAGTTCATTAGTTTGTTCAAACCTTTGTCACAAGGTTTGCTGTGACTTGTGATGCTTTCTGTTGAGCAGCGTTTCTAGTATTTGTAAGTAAATAACAGTTGCAGTCCATAGTAGAAATAAGATATCACAATCCAAAACACCTTGATGTCCAGAGCAGAGGTGTACTCTATAACAGTTTTTCTTTCTATTCCATTTTCTTTTTTCTTCAGCTGGGATCTCTGCACCACTTGTAAAAATAACAGTGCAAATCATTTTATATCGATCCTTTTATTTAGTTTTCAGCAGTTCTTCATTTGAGTTGTGTGACATTACAGTGATGGATACAGTGATTGATTTATGCTTGCTACTCTACACCAATAACTGGCTCCACATTACTTAGTTGTGGCCTCAGTTGCTCTGCTTCTATATATATATACACCTGACTTGTGAGTGCATCTTTTCATGTTTATGTTTTGACCAGAGTACTTATCTCCAGTTAATCAACACTGAAATTTTTCAGAATCAACACATACACGTTTTAAATTAAGGGGTGAAAAGCGACGACATGCTGCATTGCATTTGAGTACGCCTCACCTGACTGCTTTCAAATAGTTTTTAAAAAAATAATAAAATTTAAAAAGGCGTGGCGCTCCTGTCTCCTCTTCTAACGGTGGATATGCTGCACAAAGCTTTGAATTTGTCGGACAAAAACAAGAAGCAACATGCAGAGCAGATAAAATGAGATTTGGGACGCCACGCTAAGAATAGACTGAAAGAACAAAGTCAAAGATGTTTTGCACACAAATACCTGACTGATTCACGACCCCGGTTTCCGTTGTATTAAGCTTTTTATTTTGGGGTTTTTTTTTTTTTTTTTTTTTTTTTTTTTTTTTTTTTTTTTTTTTTTTTTTTTTTTTTTTTGGCTGTAATCTCAACAGTGTGCGACATTACAATAGCTTTCACCCTGGTACCTATGCCTGTCTTGTAGGTATTAAACTTAGGGGTAAAATCATCGATGTGAAAATGCCACTTGATGATGCTGATAATGACGACTCCGAGTGAGATTAATTCCTTTTTATAGCTATAATTGAAACAGGAAAATGTGAGTATTTTGGAAGACTTTAATGTAGAAACCAATTCTTAAACGGTGGAATTTTCAGTCTAAAAGTGAAGCCTGCGTGATACCAGTTGCCCGTCTGAGAGCAATGCGATCATAGTTACCCTGCATGAAACAGTTCGGTGACTCATTCTGCTTCCTGTTGTGGACAGACATAACGTGTCATCTGTTGTAGGGGCTAAAGCAACACGGGAGTCGGTCTGTTCAGATCCTTGCAAGCACGTCCTGGATTGGGTGTTTGAAGCAGCTTTTGCTTTGTGTTCCTGCCATATCTTTACTTCCATCAAATGATTCTTTTTATCTTAATTAGGGGCCGGGGCGGTCTGTACTGTTCTGTTTGTTTTGCTACTGTTATTTTCATAAATGGCGCCAATGATTACGTGTGAGTCTTTTGATTCCTCAAACATTCTTGCAACATCAAACTTCTCGAACAAAGTAAAGTGAACAATGTCCGTGGATAAATATGCTTCTTTACTTTTTCCTCTTTTTTTTCTTTTTTTTGCTTTCCGGACCTTTCCAAATTGTCAAAAGGACGGTTTGTGCTCGCGCTACGTTTATCCTCCTGGGGGCTAAACTAACGGCTGAAAAAAAAACAAAAAAAATCACATCAAAAGTAGCTGTGAAAGCAAACTTTCAAACATGACAGGAAATGTAGCGGTGGATATCAGAGAAAAGTGCTACGGCTATTTTTGATAATAGTTGGCCTGCAGAAATACAAATCGATAAGACGTCACGGAGTGAAAAATGGACCTGAGTGAATAACATCGCTTTCTGAAGGTTAATATAATGTGTAAAACATATTAGTACTAGTATTTCTTTCTTTCTCCTATTACCTTTAGTCCTCTTTCAATATGTGTTGAAGAAACTCTTGTTTACCTGAGGGGTTATTTTTCCCACTGAGCGTAATAAGCTTTAATGTATGTGTAGTGGGGCGGGGTGAGAGTTTAAATGAAGCAGCCCTATGCTAACCTTTGGGACATATTTACATCGATTTGGCCTCACTGGAGCCCAGTGAAAGATGGGGAGGTAAACATATGGCAAGCAGCAGTATGTGGAAATGAGTCTGCAGCTGCATTCCTGACTGTTTCCAAATTGTCGAAGCTTTGGTCGCCCTTTTTGGAAACCTGCAGTTAAAATATCAGCATGTACTTTTTTTTTTGTGGAACTGTTTACAAGTTTAATTTGATGGTTCCCCCGTTTGGCCTTCTTTAATCTATTTAAAGATAAGATGGGCTCACATTTGAACTCTGGTTCCTAACAGCTAACTCTGTTTAAGAGGAAAGCTACAGTGCAAAACAATTTGCCATCGGGGGATACTTCAGCTTCCTGTATGTGAATGTCTTGTTGTTGTCCTTGACACCTCTCGTTGCGAAGCAACTCGCCATGACAGCAAGTTGGCAGCTTCTTATTGTTTGCAACTCTTGTTAAATGCAGCATTTAGGGTGGATGGCATAATGGAGTGATTCAGACAAGACACTGAGGGATATTTTGGAGGCATCTTTTATTTAAAGTTTGGGACTGGTTAAAAGTGTTGAATGTTTTATTCAGCTAAATGCCATGTTTTAATTATCTTTACAGTTTTATGTTCATATGTTTTTCTTTTGTTCTCTTGTATTTTTATTTTACAGTAAATTGGGACTAACATCAGTCATTGTTATTTTTCTTTCCTTCAGTTTCTCTCTGGACTGCAGTTCCTCTCCAGCTTAGTCCCATAAAGCCTCGACTCGAACCCATCTTCCAGTTCAGAGACTTCAGCTACAACCCAGGTATTTAATATTCAAACATTTTGCAACAAGCTTCAACCTATGTTATTCACTTCAGTAATGTTTTTATTTATCCCAAAGGGAAATTAAATTATCAATTGAATTAATTCAGCTAAACAAATCCAAATGCAACCCTTTGCTGGAGAAATTAACTCAGTACGTCAATGGGAGCCATGTCTGGGACAGCAAAAATCTTTTGTAAGATGCTGCGGTAAAACATGGCAGTGGCAGCATCATGCAGAAGGGAAGCTTTTATACATTTCTTGTAAGGATGAGGTTGGGAAGTTGCGGAGAGGCTTGAGTGCTTTCGGCAAAGAACGAGTATAACTTTCTTGGTACACAGACCACAAAAGATTTACAGCTGTAACCATGGCGACAAGTGGCTCCATTTATGCACCTTTTCCTTCCATTTCTCTTTGTGTTGGGTCTACCACATGAATTCCTGATAAAAATACATTGAAGTTTGAGTTTTGACCTGCCTGCGTGACTTTTATTTATTCAAACTTCCCACTCTCTAATCGTTTCAGATATTTTTTTTTTTTCCCGGTTGGTGGCTGCACCCCTCAGTCCTTCTGTCCAGCTCCAGCTGAGCTCCTTCTTGCTTTCAAATAAAGAAGGCAGTCCAGCCTCTCAAGCTGGACGAAGAAGAGACGGTCAGGGCCGGGAGGCCGGCTGAGGACCCGGCCTTTGTGCTGCGACACAGAAACTCTAACCTCACAGAAAACGCCACAAACGGCTCACCTACAGGTCCCATGAGTCCACGGGAGAAAAACACATGCAACACCTCAGGCTCTTCAACCAGTCACCTCAGCACCACAGAGTGCCCCTCACACCATGGCGTGAGTACAGGACACACACGCACACACACACACACACACACACACACACACACACACCTGCCTGCTGTCAGCAGCTTTGGGGCTTTGTTCAGAGGCATGTGGCATGGCGGGGCTTTACTGGGTCACACTGTAAAACAAAACCAAAACTCGCATCCTAGCGTTAATAATGTAAGAGGAGTCATTAAGAAGTTGAGAACGTGAAGCTGACCCGTTTGGCCGTTTGAAAACAGAATGATACTTTTTACATTTTCTCACTTAAATAAAAAAAAATAAAAAAAATAAGGAAATTTCAAATCTTTGTGAACAACATGTAAAGTGATAAGCAGATTATGTTTCAAACTCGGTAAAATCTTCTAAAGAGCAATTTTGAACTTGATTTTTGAAGCTGAATTAGAGAAGTTTGGAATCTCCTTTAAAGTACTACTGAGCCACTCTTAAGCCTAAAGAGCTGCAGCAGAGAACAGCTAACAGAGCTTTATCAGTTCTCTGGGGGAATGTAAAAACTTTAAACATGCAAGAAAAACATGACTTAAAAAAATGAAAAAGGGACAGACTTTATTTCCTGAAGTTATCTTGAGAAGCAGCGCTCAAAGCTTTCCGAAGATGTGCAATTTTTTTTCTATCTACTTTTTCATTTCTGCTCATTTTCATCTTGGTGTGTGGTTTTGAATCTACCTGTTGATGGCGGTACTTTATTTATTTTAAATAATATCATGAGTAGCGTCCGTTTAAAGTTTGTGAAAAGCCTTGAATAAAAAAACTTGAGATTCAAAAAAATAAGTCTCGTCAAAAGAAATCTGATTCAAGAATTTGAGTAAAATATATATATTTAAACTTGCAAAATACCTACTAGAGAAACCCAGAAGTGAAATCAATCTTCTTCCAAGATTCTAGATGTTTTTTTGTTTTTTTTTTGTTTTCTTTTCAGTTTGCTGCAATATAATGCATTATTAAGTCAGATTTCTGAGTTTGCATGCCTTGGTCACGAGCCTCTTTGTCCAAGGTTCCCAACATCCACCTCCACTTATTGATAACCGCACCACTTTCAAGGCTCTGCAGGCTCTGATGACTCACACCGTGCTGTAGCAATTAGAGCTGCATTATGATGAAGCTGGCTCTGCTTCATCAGTCAGGTCCTTTCTAAGTTAATGGCGATGTGTTGTTATTTAACAACAGATTTATAAAAAGATGGTGGCCTTACTGGAAAGAGAGCAAACAAATCTGACTATTGACCAATGCACTAGATGCACTGAGACAACGCTTTGTTCGTTCTCAGGTGCTGTGTGTAAGCGGAATTCTGTTCTTTAGCAGGAAAGAGCCGTCAAGCTGAAACATAACCTTTTTTTTTTTTTTTTCCGATGGTTGTATGAAGGTTCAAACTTTTTTTTACCTGCTGTAACACAACACGTAAACCTGAGACGGCATCAGAAGACACCTGCCTCGGTCACAACCAGGCATGGTTTCCAACCCCTCAGTGCCCTAAGCAAGGCCTCGTTTCACTCGTTCACGGCTTGCTGTGTGTGTGTGTGTGTGTGTGTGTGTGGCTTTCAGACTGGTATCCCACATCCTGTTTACCACCAGATTTCATCTGGTACACTTCTGTCTTCAGCTGCACTCGCCTAATTGAGGCTGTTCTTGTTTTCATATGATTTTTTTTATGACATCAGAAGTGAATTACCATTCAGACACCTTCTGTTGTTTTCTACAGCAACTTGATAGCTTCCAATAAAGCCAAAAAGTAGACATTATAATGCAAAGTTAGAAAATTAACTTCATAAAAAACTGAACTGCACTCAGATTAAGTTTTGCAGCTTTTAATTTTGTCTCTGGAAGACAAGCAGGCTTCAATATATAAAGTTTGTTAAATTTTCTGGCTAATTGAGCTGAAACAGTTAATCAGTTTAATTGTGATGATTATTGAAATAATCGTCATCTAGTTTAGGAATCAATTAATTGTTGCCTGGATTATGCAAACTCAAAAGATGAAAGAACAACAGACTCAGAGCAGTACTTGACACAAAGCTGTACAATAAAATACACATTTTGCATACAAGGTAAAACATCCTCTGTCTGTAAAAATGTTCTGTCTAAAACTCTTCAGGAGGAATAGTTTTAGCTTCAACTGGTTCAAATTCTGTACAAAAATCTCCTATTAAGCCTATTTAAAAAGTCGTGTGAGCTGCTAGGGAAGTGAAATTAGCTGAAACTTTATGGTGCAACAGTGAACGATGATGGCGTTTTACTTGCGTAATCCCAATCGAACGCCTGTTGCTCATTTGTTGAGTGAAGGAAAACAAAAAACTTTGAAGTGGCAGATTTAAGCACTCTTGCTTTAAAGTGTCTCTGTGCCTGTGGAGCATTCACGTCCTCCACCTGGTCAGAACAGGAAGCACAGTGTCCTGTCTACGGAACAGGCCGCTACCGAGGGTCACAGTGTCTTTTCCTACAATCCCAAGACGGCAGTGAAGATGAGTGAGTCATATGTTGAATATCTCTGCCCTGCCCTGAGGGTTTATGTGTGCAGGGGTGAGCTCTTCCCTCTCTGGCACGTTCTACTGTCGGACTTTCCAAAGTTTCAACTCTGTTCCTCTTATCTTTCTGCTCCTTCTCTGTTTTTACACTGATCTCCCTTCCAGGACTTTGTGGCTCCTGCTGACTCACTATTAAACGCCACCAAGCAGCAGATACCTCAAAATGCAAGCGTGTGACGGGCGTGTTTGCAGAAAACCGGTCATTAGTCAGGTGAAATTGACCAGAAAGAACAACATGGAGTTAATGAGCCTGAGGGGAGCTGGATATATACTCTTTGTGACAGAGAAGAAGCCTGGCCTTCTGGGAATCAGAAGGAAAACATCCTGATTTACTTCTAGGTAGAAAGAGCTCGCAAACCCTTTTTTCTTCCTATCTCTGCTCATCAATCAGGATATGTGGGGAATGCAGAAAAAACCCTTTTTATCCATAGAAATGTAGTTTTACTGTCCAAAAAATTGAGAAAATCATTGTAAATAATTGAGGTAAAGTAAATATCTGATCTTAAACATGTGCTGTATGTATTTTTTTGCATTTCATCTTAGTATTGGAGTAAAGGCCCTAATTAAAAAGCACTTCTAACCTGAGCAACATTCACAAAGTGGCTCACTGGTTTACAGCTTTATCACATTGTTACATTGATAAACCTTTTGACCGTCATTGGTGTATGTATATATATATATTAACTCATTGTTCTATGACACTCTCCTCTGCCTCACTCCATCAAAAATGCCCCAAAAGAAATAAAGAGCCATTCTAATGATCATGTTGTGTATTTCAGCTCAAAGTGTGTCTGCATTTCACTGATAAGGCTTCCAAACTTCTTTATCATCTGTGTATGCACACCCCAAATATAACATTGCTTAAGTGGACACAATTATTTTGTTATTGGAAAAGATAAACATGAAGCTGGGCTAGGTCTTCATGTTTATTTTGGTGAAAGTAGAAAAAGAAATCTTCCCTCTGCTGGACTGGGAAAAAAAAGAAAAGGCATTTACACTTCCATTTTTCCAGGAAGTGATTAGCAGAACTATTTTGTTTTGTTGGATCTGGATCCCAGAGTGAAAGGTGATGTGCTGTGCAAACACACCGATGGCTTTTCGTAGAAGCTTCTCCTAGGTGCCTCAGGTGTTGTTTCTTTGAAATCAGTTCTGAGAACAACTGGAGAGGCTTTCTGCTGAAGTATGACTAACAGCTGCGATGGAGGGAATAAATAACTGGGCGTGTTAGATGAGTAGCCAACCTGGGCGCCTCCAAGAGGGGACGGTTCGTACCGTTGGCCCGACATCCAGACACTTTTATACAGAGTGAAATTTGACTCCAGGGCCTTTACCCTTCTGGCCAGTCGGAGGCTGAATAGCTGAGGTTTGGTCACATGTTGCATGTGCAGGTCTCCGAGGGGGTTTGATTTGGTAAACGTTAAAAATTTCCTAAGAACATGGGTTGTTTCAGGCTTTGAATGTTTTCTGATGATTACCAGAAGCTCCTCATGAGCAGATGTCACTCAGACATCCTGTGTCACCTGCCACCAAACCTCACCACTGCAGCTTTCAGTGAGGACAGGACTCTGTGCAGCTAAAACGTTCCTCAGAAGAGAAGTTGGTTTTAGTTTGTGTTTTGTGGTCTGTCAACCAATTTTAACATCTCCAATTCCAACTAAAAATCAACTGAAATGGCTGTGACCAAAACAAGAAACCCAATGTCAGGTTCCACCTTTAATTTAAGATTCACCAATCAGAAAAGTAAGGACGATCTTTGATCTGCTGATACCAATTTTAGCTAGTTCTGATTTTGTTATGTAAAATAAAGACGATATGTTTGAGCTGCTGTTGGCATCTTTTCCAAGTCACTTAGCATGATTAGAGTGTGACCTTCATGTGCTTTTTGCAGCTGACTGAAAGAAGTCCTAATGCATGGCTAAGCACTACTGATACATGTACAAACTTAACACTAGCAGATGCAAAACAGCCCATAAACCACAGAAACTTAGAAGTTTCATCAGAAGGGGCATTATTCTAAGAGCAGACAGGAACTGGGCTGATCCAGAGCATTCTCATTTTTTATTTCTGTCTCATTGAATTTTCCTCACTTTCTTTCCTCCTTTAGAGCTACAACAACAGAAGGTGCATTTTTCTTTTCCGTTATCTTCGTTCACAATAAAGTAATATGTGTCGAATGGAGGTTTGGATGATTTCAGCTGCTTCCACTGCTGTGCTTATCACGGTTTTCCACCTGATTTCTTTTTTGTTTTTCCATGGAGCATCGCTGTTTCTGTGTGTGTGTGTGTGTGTGTGTGTGTGTGTGTGTGTTATGTCTGTTTGTTTGTACACCAGTTTTCTGATTAATGACTGCATATTTATCACCTGGCGGCCCTGGCTGCCCAGCTGTGTCTCGAGTTGTTAGACTAAATTCACACTTTTCGGTTGTTGAGCTTCCTGTTTGTGATTGGCAGGCGGTGGCTACGTCTGCTTTATTGAACCAAATCAGCTCTGTCACTAAATAATCCAGTGCATTTTTTAGATTATTTCTGGAATAGATTTCAAATTTCTAACATACATGCACAGGCATCAAAACAGTCATTCTATTAAAAAGGTTTGCGTTTACGCTCCAAAGTAAAAACCTGAATGTTTTATATGTTTTTTGTATAATTAGGATCCAAATTTCTTCAAATGTGGATATTTCAAAATAAAGTCATTGTATTCTCTTCAAAATAAAAGGTTTAATCTTTCATAGGTTAGACAATTGATCAACTTTGGTCCTACTGTTCCAGTCCAGACATCTCCACTGATTTTTAATGGTATTACAAAATAAAAGTCATGTTTTTGAAAGGTTTAAAAGTGGTTGCAGGATTTCTTTTTGAACTTTGTACATTCCCGTTACATTTTTATTTCTGTTCCTTTAAATTTCTTTATTTTGTTTCACATGTGCTGTAATTATTTGACACAAAATAGTCCAAAGCCTTTCAGGGAAGGCAAAACAACTCCAACAGGTTTATAGGCAAACTTCACCAGTTCTCCTGGTCTGCTTTCCTTTGTGACGCTCATTAACTTGATTAATTGGCACTTTGGCAAACATTCTCTCGTGATCTATCGCTCGAGAAAATGTCTGTATGTTTAAGCTCTGAAAGTTTTGGCGTGAATCCAGTCTAATGTCGTCCGTCTGCCCTGTTTCAGTCTGTCCCCGAGTGCCATGAAGAGGATGACAGAGGAGAGGAGAGGGATCAGAGCGAGGATGAGAGAAGCAGCGACGAAGGCTTTATGGCGAGAACTCCGTTGCTGCAAGCTCACCACGCCATGGAAAAGATGGAGGAGTTTGTACATAAGGTAAAAATACTTTTTTATTTCTTTTTACACCTTTAATTCTGTTAGCGTTCACATGATTAGGGTGACTGTACTTTGGCCATATTTCTCACTAAGCTCCACCTAAGTGTTTGTTTTACTGAGACGCTCAATAAAATCCACACAGTAAAAAGAAAAACTGCTACCAATAAAACCATAAAAAATATGACAGGCTTGTGCCCTAAAGTAAACTACAGCCATGGTGTCCAAGGTGTAAAGACAGGCTCTAACAAGCCATATTTGGACATGGGCCAAAATGGAAAATGTATAAACCTGTACACTCATTAATCATAGTTATTGTATTAATGGGTTGGAGAAATAATCTCTACCTGCTATTATTGACGACTTGTTGTTGGATTTGTATTGAGCACCCTGTTTTAATGTATCCAGTTTGCAGGTAGTTGCCTGCAGTAGCACTTTGTGTGCTTGATTCCCCTTAAATGTGCGCAGCAGAGGCCTGCAGTTCTGCTTCGTTATGCTGCTCAGAACCAGCTGTCATCTGAACACCTGACTGGACCTCTTAATTACTTGGACAGCTTTGAAAATAGATTTGAGATCAGCTGTCAAAAATGTACCACTGTGAATAATTTACCAACCAATTTAAACTCATGCTTGACTTGTGTGTGCATTGCAATAGTTTGGAAAGTAATAAGGCAAGCATACACTAAGATTATCCTGTATAGACAGGTCCCTCCCATTGATAGATTAGATGATATTTCTGGAGTGTGTAGATTTATACACTCTGTCTTCTAAAATCACAGCCAGCAGTTTGTAAATGACGGCAATAAATCTTTCAGACGCTTCTCTCCCCTTACTGTCTGCCATGCTTACTATGTCAGACTTCACTTAATTTATTTACATCAGGCCACACCGAATCTGATAATGTGACGTTGAAATCTTCGCTGGACACTCTGTAGATATTACAGCTGTAATTTCCTGAGCTAGATCCAGTGGCACAAAAACACATTCCTAATTTCCGGCATTTATTAAGCAATCAACTGGCTCTTGGTGCCTTTGGGCAAAACTGATTTAAGGTTCTTTTCTGTTTTGCTTACCAAACAGATGTGGGAGGGTCGGTGGCGCGTCATCCCTCACGACGTGCTCCCGGATTGGCTGAAAGACAACGACTTCCTGCTTCACGGCCACAGACCACCGATGCCTTCATTTCGCGCCTGCTTCAAGAGCATCTTCAGAATCCACACAGAGACGGGGAACATTTGGACACACCTGCTAGGTACGCGGCTCACACTCTCATCCCAACCTCCATCTGTGAACCGAACATAAACGTTTTTTTTCCAGAGAATGCGATAAAGAACAATGCTCTTACAGCACAAAGCATAATTAGGACTGAAATTGAAACTTTCTCTCATTTTATCCTTTAATCTTCATATTTAGCCAGATTGTACTGTAATCTGTTAGCTAACAGAATTACTGTTGAAAACGCCTAAGAAGCAGTTTCAGTGTCTTGCATAAGAAGTGTTGAAAGTATGATTGATTGAATGCCAAGGACTCAGACTAAGTTGAACATTTAATTTACTAGCGGAGATAAGCTGCTCTTTTCATTGCACCTTTTGGCTGAACTCGTTCGTTTTATGCCAATGTTGCAAAACTAGTTTTAGAGCTCTCTTCTGCCATCTAGTGGCGTGATAAATCATCTACATCAGGGGAGCCCCCGACCTACAGTTAAGGATATTTACAGCCAAATACATTTATTGCAAAAACAAAAACAATAAAAAAAACTGCAAACCGTAATCTATAAATGTTCTCCCTCTTATTATGACTCACTCCTCTTATTCTCACTCTTACCGCCACTATTCCTCTCTCCTCCTTTCTGCAGGCTGCTTGTTCTTCCTCTGCCTGGGTCTCATGTACATGTTCAGACCCAACATGACTTTTGTGGCTCCACTGCAAGAGAAGGTAGTAATTGGGATGTTTTTCCTCGGAGCCATCCTCTGCCTCTCCTTCTCCTGGCTCTTCCACACAGTCTACTGTCACTCGGAGGGCGTGTCCAGAATGTTTTCCAAGTAAGACATACAACTGTTTTTTTTTTTTTGTTTTTTGTTTTTTTTTTGTGGCAGTGAAAGTAAAGGAAGTAAAAGTCTCTTACTAACTGAATTATGTTATGTTCAGATTGGACTACAGTGGGATTGCCTTCCTGATCATGGGCTCCTTCGTCCCCTGGTTGTACTATTCTTTCTACTGCTCGCCTCAGCCCTGCTTCATCTACCTGATAATTGTGTGTGTCCTGGGTCTGGCTGCCATCACAGTTTCACAATGTGACTTTTTCGCTACTCCGCAGTACAGAGCAGTCAGAGCAGGTAAGCTTAAGCTTCACTTTGGCATTTCATAAATGAATAAACGACAGTTGCCAGCCCTCATATGCTGTTTCGTGTTTTTCTCTGTGACCTACTGAATTCTCCTGTCTGTTCCTAGGAGTGTTTGTAGGTTTGGGTCTGAGCGGCGTGGTTCCCACCCTTCACTTTGTCATCAGCGAGGGTCTGATCAAGGCCACCACCATCGGTCAGATGGGCTGGCTGTTTCTCATGGCGACACTCTACATCACCGGCGCCTGTTTGTACGCTGCTCGCATCCCAGAGAGGTTCTTCCCTGGCAAGTGTGACATCTGGGTGAGTGTCGAACAAACGCACGTGATAAGTATGCGTATTTATGTTGTGGTTATGTCTCCCCGCTCACTGCTGTGTGTTTCTCTTTTTGTCACAGTTCCACTCCCACCAGCTGTTCCACATCCTGGTAGTCGCCGGGGCTTTCGTCCATTTTCACGGCGTCTCTAACTTGCAGGAGTTTCGGTACACTGCAGGGGGCGGCTGCACTGAGGATGGCGTGCTTTAACACACACATAAACACACTCTGACTCACTCATTCACTGACAGTATACGAGACGGCACTGGCTCATGTAGTATGCACAGACCCTCACTCACTCTTCAGACTGAACCGTACACAGATCTCATTGCTGCAACCGAAGACCACAGTGGCTTGTCCCCCGGGGGGCGCTGTTAATCTGACAGACATCAAAATGGGCTTGCTCTCATTTTGTCTCAGTTTTTCCACTTCTGGCTCAAACACTTCTTCTACGGCAGCCTGTTGTGTTAAGCAGGTCGGGACGGATCGGGAGGTTTAAAGCTCCTCTTTGTGTTGATCTGATTCTTGGATTAATGAACCAACTCCACAAGCATTTTGGGTGATGGGTTTTTTTTTCTCCCCCTCCCTCTCCATTGGTGAATGCTGTTTTTTCTGAGTCACTTTCTGATGAGGATTGAAAACATTTGAGTGAAAAAGGCCTTCAGAGTTCTTCCTTTATTAAGCTTTGTAAGTTAAAATGGATGGGACAAAAAAGGTTCATAGTCTCTTTTAATTAAAACAAAATGTAAATAAGATTTCTAAATGTTTGGTTATAGATTTGTATGAAATTTATTTTAAGAAAAATACAAAAAAACATGTTATAAAATATGAATAAATCAATATGTTACCTGATAATTAAAGTGGAGTAGGGGTGTCCACCCGCAGGGTGGCAGGGAAACAAATATGGCGGTGGTGGGATTTCTTTCTCACAGCTTTAGATTGTTCTTAAGTAATGGAGATTTGCAGGAAAATTGACAAAATATTAGTAGTTCATATTTTGTCGCAGTTGTTTAGGGGTCACATCTCTGGTTAAACAGACATTGATAAGAAGACCACTGAATTTCTGTCTGAGCCTTGAGTACCGATTCCAAAATCTTGAAACAGAAATACAAGCATAACAACACAAAACAAAAACCCATCTTTATATGTAGCGGCTTTAATTCGTCTTTATACTGTTAAATTATCTATATAAAGGTAAATCTTATTTCTGTTCTACCCATATATAATTATTTTTTCTACACCCTCCTCTAAATGATTTATTAAAACATATTAAGCCTACCCAGGATATTTTTATAAGCAATGCCTCGATCATATCTATTATTTTTTTATAATTGATCAAACTGCAGTCTCCTTAAATACACATGCAGTTTGTTTTAATCCTCATCCTGAGTTGCTCTCATTAAGGATGAGGATAATTTCTTCTTGAAAATGTTTTTTCATTTAGAAATTTATTTTTTTCTTTTGCATTTTATGTATCCACTTTAGTGCAGGCTTTAATTTCAGGTTATTTATTTTCTTTGTTAGATCATAATAAACACTTGGTGACCAAAGATAAAGTCACTTATTAACAGTTATGTTTAATCTGACGTTATCTTTTTAAAAAGTTCCTGCTTCTTTAAAGGGCTCATGGTTAGTCTCAGATGTTGAGACGACACTTGGTGATTGATAAAAGGTGAACTTTTTCAATTCAATTTTTCAGGTAATACCAAATTTTTACATTTGCATAATAAAATAATCTTTTTTCTGAATTATGTTTCAATTACTGTTTGAAATTTAGGTTTGCAAGTTCTTAATCAGCAAGTTGAGTGATCTGCTTTCTCTTCTTTGCATCATATATTTTATAAAAGAAGAAAAAGATCTTGCTTTGTTCTGTTGTTTTTCTTCTCTCATTTTCTATTTGTTTTATCAATCTTAATTTATTTCTCTTGCAGAGAGCATATTGTCTGTTGGAGCACATATTCCATTCTGATGGGAGTGTTTGATTTGCAATAGACCTTTATACCTGCTGTATTGTTCTAATAAAAAGATTTTTTGGACTCTGTTTGTCTAACTAGTTTTTACTCTGTGAGAGAAAAGTATGGAGTTTGCTAAATGTATTTTCCAGGTCCGGAGAAGTATGAAGAAAGGAAATAGAGTATGGAAATTATGATTTTTCCAGATGTTCTGTCTCATTGCGTAAATATTTCATCTGTCCATCTGGTGTTTAGTTGATCCATCCGTCTGACCATTCACTTAATCGGCATGTTATTTCAGGAAAAAAAAGTGTAGTTTATAAAATTTTGCTTTTTACACTAATACAGGCGGCAAGTTACTAAGCAACCCCACAATATGCCTCCAAGTGAGGCGGAAATGTAGAGCGCCCCCTCTTGGTCAAAAATTAGTTTACTAACATGTTTCGGTGTTGGTAAACTTTGTGCAAAAGCAGAGTTAATTTTACTCTTTAGTCGCATTTATGTAACCCTGTGTGAGAACGAACCTATTAGGAGTTAAAGGTGAGCGTTAAAACAAAGTGTCCCCATATCAAATCTGAAGGTGTTGAAATGGAATCAATAGCTCTTGACTTCTTAACAGTAAAGGAGTTAATTCACTGACTCCGCCCCCAGAACCACGGGTTCCGACAGAAGAGACAGAAGCCAAGTCATTTCAGAACAATTTGCTATCCACGTGTCTGACTTGTTCACCAAACTTGGTAAGTAATTTATTTCTGAGATGTTTAGACCAGTGTTTTTCAACCACTGTGCCGCGGCACACTAGTGTACCGTGAGTGGTCGTCAGGTGTGCCGTGGAAATTATCCAATTTCACTTACCGTATTTCCCGGACTATAAACTACTACTATTTTACTACACTTTGAACACGCGGCTTTTCTGTGGCTTTTTCTTCAACCACCAGGGGGCTCTTTAGCAGGAAGTGAATCATTGGAAGTCAAAATTGGAAATCGAAGAAGAACTACTAATTTTCATTTAGAACAAGCACATGCTAGCAGCAGGCACGACGGAGAAATGTTTTCAAACTCGTATGATACAGCTTCTAAGTTGAGGAGTGTTGATCTGGCAGCACAGGAGGGAAAAAGAGCCACTGCACGTAAACTCGGCGTGAACAAATCCGGATTTGGAGACGGAGAACTGCGTCCTTAATATATCCAGCAGTTATTAGGACGCAGCCCTCTGCTGGATCCTTATGGGAAACCGAGAGCGGCAGAGATACCAGCGGCCTGTAGCCCGGTGCGTCTGATATATGTAAGTTTCCAAGAGGGGGAGGCGGGTTCAGTTTTGTGTTTATTTGATTCCTATTCAAGACACTATAGGCGGCTACAGAGTATCTTTGTTTACATTTTTGGTTGGTGGTGTGCTTCGTGATTTTTTTCAGTTAAAACAATGTACCTTGGCTCAAAATAGGTTGGAAAACACTGGTTTAGAACAACTTGTATGACAGGCGTCACTTTCTCAACGTAGCTCGGTGTTAGCATATTTAGCTTAGCACGCCGAATGTTTTGCGGTGTTTAAGTGTTAGGAAAAAAAAAATCAAGCAGGTGAACATTCAGTCAAATGGGCTCTTTGCACCTCAGCTTCCGCGTTCGGGGTAAAGCGGCTCGATTGTTTCCGAT